>NC_057801.1:674761312-674761600 GCF_018294505.1 Triticum aestivum
CCGAATGATTGTTGTTTATTTCTTTTTTACATATCGCCTTAGCTATGAATCTGTTTCGCCTAAGAGAAAAAAAATCCTATCGAGTGGTGAGTCTGCCTCTCACTCGGGGGCTTAGCTGCAGTCCAGTACTCGCCTAAGTGATAAAAATCCTACCGAGTGGTGAGTCTGCCTCTCCCTCGGGGGCTTAGCTGCAGTCCAGTACTCACCTAAGTGATAAAAATCCTACCGAGTGGTGAGTCTGCCTCTCCCTCGGGGGCTTAGCTGTAGTCTAGTACTCGCCTAAGTGAT
>NC_057801.1:674761865-674793216 GCF_018294505.1 Triticum aestivum
CTCCCACTTAGGAGCTTAGCTGTGGTCTAGTACTCGCCTAAGTTTGAGAAATCCTACCAAGTGGTGAGCAGCCCTCCCACTCGGGGGCTTAGCTGCAGTCCAGTACTCGCCTAAGTTTGAGAAATCCTACCGAGTGGTGAGCAGCCCTCCCACTCGGGGGCTTAGCCACAGTCCAGTACTCGCCTAAGTTTTAGAAATCCGACCGAGTGGTGAGCAGTCCTCCCACTCGGGGGCTTAGCTGCAGTCCAGTACTCGCCTAAGTTTGAAAATTCCTACCGAGTGGTGAGCAGTCCTCCCACTCAGGGACTTAGCTGCAGTCCAGTACTCGCCTAAGTTCGAAAAACCCTACCGAGTGGTGAGCGGGGCTGCGGGTCGACCACAACCTTCCCCCCTCCCCCGGGGGCTGCACCATCAAGAAGAAGGACGAGATTGTGTGCACCCATCCAACAATTGGCCCCTTGCTAATGACAGGGACGTCAAGACCATTGTTGAGTACCTTGCTGATGAGCTGATCAATGCTACCCAAGGGTCATCCAACTGTTCGACTGCTGATCCTTCTTCAGCACCTGCATCAAAGAAAGAGAAACCGATCCAAGAGAAGAACGGATTTCACTCGAAGATAAACCCAACATATTCAAAGATAAATCCAGAGGTTCCTAACCGCAGATTAAAAGTACTCGAGCGTCAGGCCCGAAAGAGTTTTAACGATTACAAAATCACTCGGCATTCCGAGGCAAACAAAAGTGGGGCATAATGTTTTTTCCGTCACTCGACGAGAGAAGGGATGGATGGATCGCAGAAGCTGGCAATGTGGGTAGCTACCTCGAGGAAGGTGTCCATGAAGTCCTAGAAGGAGTGCTTCTTAGTATTCGCTACCTTGAGGGCCGCCAGCTTCTCTTCTTTAGCCTCCTTGTAGTGCACGTGAACCGATGACAAGGCAACGTCAGCGCCACAGCGAACAGAGGACTTCTTCCACTCTTGCACTCGGTTAGGGATCTGGTTGAGTCGAGTCATCAGCGACTCAAGGCCTTGAGAAAGTTCTGCTTGAGGCTAGAGTTCGGCGTCCACTCGGGTCATCGCAACCTTCAGCCGAGCCAGATAGTCGACAGCGCCGTCCAAGCATGATTCCAATCAAAGCAAGTTCATCGCAACTTCATCTTTCACGGGACAGTTGATGGGGTCGAGACCTGTCTTGACCCATCCAGTTTCAGCTTCAAAGTCCTAGCAAAGTTCTGTTCCATCGCAAAAACAATGAGTCGACAATATTGCAAATTTCAGTCGACGACAGTTATCTAATTGAACAACCATACCTTCAAGCTTCAAGACAAGCTTCACTGCAAGTTGTTCCAAATAGGACTCTACCTTGCCCGTTTTGGCTCTGAGGCCGTCGACTTCAGTGGTCAGGCTCTCCTTGTCCTTCCTCAGTTGCTCGACTTCCCGATTAGTGTCCGAGACGACAGTCTTCAACTTCGCATTCTCATCCTCCAATTTGCCGACTGAAGCCAGCTTCTGGTCTGCAAGCGTCGTCTTCTCACGTGCTTCTTTCTGAGCAGCAGCAAGGTCCAGGTCCTTCTTCTCCAAAGCCCCCTTCATTCTCTCTAAAGAAACAACACTCTTAAGACGAGCCTGAAGTTGGCGGTTTTCACTACGCACCTCTGCTTGTGTGAAGTCACTCGGTTCAAAGAGACTGAATGAAAAGTAGTGCAAAGTGCGAACTACTAAGCAGACAAGATGGTCGAATGGTTACCTCCCATGATGGCCGTCTCTTGTTGAGCAGTCTTGAGATTCTTCTTTGCGAGTTCAAGGTCAAGTTCAACGCTGATATGCTTCTTCTTTAACTTGGAAAGATGAGCTCCAAGATCACTCGACCTCTGCAGTCAGCAAGAGTGATATGTCAGTCGACAGAAATAAGAGACATCGATAGAGAAAAGTCACTCTAAGACTACTACCGAATCAAATATTTAACAAGTAGTCTCGGGGACTACACCCAGTGGGTGCACTTAGCGTGCCCCCACTGGTTCAGATTAATACTTAGCAGGGTCTGCCCAACATGAGTTCAAAAAAAAGGAAAGGAAAGAGATACATTCTAAGACCTCAGTCAACTGCCACCAGTCGACCGTGGTCTCAAGGACTACACCCAGTGGGTGCACTCGGCGTGCCCCCACTGATTCAGGAAGTCTACTAAGATTCAACTCAAGTCGAGTGACATGGAAAATTTCCCAAGCTCTAAGCAAAGAAACACCCCAGTGGGTGATCAGATATAAGACAACATTCGAAAGTTCAGTCGGAGTCTTGCTGACCTGAACATTGGCCTGAAGGGCAGTGCTGGTGTTGTAAGTCACCTGGCTAGCCTCGTGCATCACCTTCACCTGCTCCATGACAAGGTTCACCTGGCGAAGAGCTTCCCTAGCGGCACTCGGCCAGTCATTCGGAGTCTGATACGCAACAAAAAGTGATGGCTGCAGAGAAGCCGGAGTAGTCGCTGGGTCAGAGGCGTGGGGTTGCACTGGAGCAGCAGGAGTTGGTGCAGTCGAGCCCAACGGACAATCAGTCGTCAGTGGGCTGGCGAATGTGACGCTGGTCCGAACAGGCTCTCCGGAACGTTCGGCCACCACCTCGAGCGCCGATGTCGACTGAGGGGCCTGAACTTCAAGCCTCCTCCTGCCAGAGCTCCCACTCCTCTTCCTCCTCTCATGTAGAGGCACCTCTTCTTCATCATCAGGAAGCACGACAACTTCTTGCAGAACTACAGAAAGAGAGAAATGTCAGAAACTCCGCCGATTGGCGATCTACTCAACTTAACGAAGCTTGGTCGATTGGACTTACCGACTCATGAGGTGGCCTCTTTGTCTCCTGGCGCCTTGTCGATGTCCATGTCAGTGGCAGAAGAGGTGGGACTGGAAAGACACATGAATTGGTTGGTCAAAACAAGAAAGTCTTCAGTCGACCTACGTAAGCGCAAGCGAGATACTCACCCTGAAGCAACAGGGACGTCCATCTTGATCCGTGGCAAAGTCTTCCGAGCCTTGGGAGGAGCAACTTTGGGCTGCTTGGCCACCTTCTCCGTCAGCTCTGGGGTCGACGTCCGGGTGCGCTTCTGAGTATTGGCACTCGGAGCCACGCTCTTCTCATGGCCGCCAGACGGATCTTGCTGCTGTTTGGATCGACCTTCGGAGCACGGCGGCGAGTCGACTTCTTCCTCCTCGTCCGACTCCTTACTCTCCTCCTCCTCTTCTCCCGGAGACTCCCACTCGCCACTCTCCTCCGCACTGTCCTCTCCCTCCCGATCCTGCTCCAAAGCTTGTTCGCCGTTGGGCACCGAATGCATCTCAGTGAATACCTGCAAAGCAAATCGGTCGAGTAAGAGTCAGTCGACATCAAGTACAGTCGGAGCGTGAGCGTGAAACAGTCGGAACAAAGAGTATACCTTGTCGGGCAGGTTACCGTCGCTAAAGGGGACGACTCGCCTGGATCCTATGGGGTTGTCCTGGTTGCCTATGATGCTCCTCAGCCACAAAGCCACGGTATCAGACGGCACTTCTTCTGGATGGACCCGAGCGGTGTCGTCCGGTCCAGAATACAGCCACATAGGGTGATCGCGGGCCTGGAGAGGCTGGATGCGTCGATTGAGGAACACTTCCAGCAAGTCTAGGCCGGTAACACCCTCATTGATAAGTTGGACCACTCTCTCCACCAACATCTTTGTCTCCATGGTCTCATCAGTGGTTACTTTCAGTGGGGCAGGAGTCTAAACACGGTCGAATGAGAAGTGGGGAAGACCAGTTGACTGACCTGGAGCTGCGACATCCTGGTAGTAGAACCAGGTCGACTGCCAGCCTCTAACGGATTCAGGGAGAGTCATGGTAGGAAAGGCACTCCTATGCCTCTTTTGGATACCTAACCCCCACACATCTGGATGACGTGGGTTTTCGAGTCACTTGACTATGCCTTTTTTACCGACTAGGAGCGAATGGTGAAGATATGTTTGAAAAGACCCAGTGCGCTCGACACCCTAAGAAGTTCTCACACATCGATACGAATGCAGCTAAATACGTGATGGTGTTGGGAGAAAAATGGTGGAGCTGAGCGCTAAAGAAGTTCAAGAATCCCCGGAAGAAAGGATGCGGAGGGAGCGAGAAACCCCGGTCGACATGAGTGGCGAGCAGAACACACTCACCCGGTTGAGGTTGCGGTTCCGTCTCTCCCTTCGGCAACCTCTCCGCTCCCTTGGCGATTAGTCTGGACTCCTCCAGTTCAGCCAGATCCTCTTGCCGGACTGAAGACCGGATCCAATCGCCCTGGATCCAGCCCAGCAGCAGCCCTGCACGCGACGATGACCTGTGATTCTGCTTCTTGCCTTTCGCCGCCCCTGTCGCCTTCTTTGCGCCTCTAGCACCGCCGTCTTGTCCTTCACTATGGCAGGGAGCAGCAGCGTTGAGGGTGGAGGTGCTGGGCGCGATGGAGAAGCGGAGGAGAAAGAAGGAGGGACATGCATGCACAGTGGAAGCGCCTCGGCCCCATCACCTTATAAAGGGTCACTTCCGAGTGACTGACGTGTGGGACCAGACAATCCTATCAAATCCCGCAACACTTGCGTGCAGCGTACATGGCAAAAAAGGCGGCATGGTAATCGAGCCATCGCTGCTTATCCGGACCGCCTGTTTCAGCACTCTCAGGCCCGCGCGCTTCCCCGAAATTCCGTATCCCGCGAAATCCGGGATACACAACAGACAATCGCACCCAAGATCTCATGCTCTAACACATCACTCGGTGCACGAGGTCACTAGTTCAGTCGACAACTCACTGAATGGATCAAGGCGACTGAGTCGACACTGAAGTACCGACGCAGGTGTTCAGTCTTGTAGAAAACACTCGCAAAGGCGCAAAGCTCGGAGCAGGTTCAACTTCGACCTACTTTCCACTTGCACCTTAATCCATTCGGGGGGCTATTGATGAGGATACAGACCTGGGGTAGGGTCATAGGCCTGACCTATATGTCCTACCCAAGGTCACTACCCTAGAAGATAAAAGGACCAAGAGACAACAGGAGAACGCCAGTTGAATACGTCGAGTGTAATCCACTCGACGACCATGTCACTCAGAGGTCCTCCTCCCTACCGTCACTCGACCATACATGGAGTCACTCGACCTATCGAAGACCAGGAGTCAGAAGGGACCGCAACGGTCGGACGTTCACTCCATAGTCTTTATAAGCATTAACAACACTTAAGGTTGGCGTTACCAGTAATGCTCCTACTTTATGTACATTAAGACCCTTGTAATGGAGGTTGGTGGGGGTCCTGGCGCACTCTATATAAGCCACCCCCTCCTCTGGGACAACGGTGCTCACCCCCTGTAATATCACACACACAATCCAATCGACCGCCTCCGGGCACCAAGACGTAGGGCTGTTACTTCCACTGTGAAGGGCCTGAACTCGTAAACCTCGTGTGTACACCTTCACCATAGCTGAGATCTTGCCTCTCCATACCTACCCCCCTTTCTACTATTAGTCTTAGGACCACGACAGAGTGCCTGGTGATCTCATGAATGAGTACGTTCGTATGAGCAAGTCTACATGCCTAGACTCCATGTACAAGTTCTGCAAGGCTGTGATTGCTATGTTTGGCCCTGAGTACTTGAGAGAGCTGACTCCTCAAGATACAACCCGCTTGTTGGCGATGAATTTCAGCAGGGGCTTCCGAGGGATGCTCGACAGCATAGACTCAATGCACTGGGAGTGGAAGAACTGCCCTTCTGCTTGGCAAGGGCAGTATAAGGGTCATGTCAGGGCTTGCACTGTCATACTTGAGGCCTCACAAGATCTCTGGATCTGGCACTCTTTCTTCGGCATGGACGAATTGCACAATGATATCAACGTGCTTCAACGCTCGCTGGTGTTTGCAAGGCTTTCCAAAGGCAACAGCCCGCCGGTGAATGTTACCATCAACGGCCACAACTACGACAAAGGAAACTACCTAGGTGAAGGTATCTATCCTGAGTGGACCACTATTGTGAAGACAGTCCCCAATCCTATCGAAGAGAAGAGGAGAAGATTTTCTCAAAAGCAAGAGAGTTCTAGGAAGGACGTCGAGCGTGCCTTTGGTGTTTTGCAATCTCGATGGGGCATCATTCGGTATCCTGCTAGGACTTGGAGCACCAAGAAGCTCTGGGAGGCGATGACTGATACGTCTCCTACGTATCTATAATTTTTTATTCTTCCATGTTATTATATTCTTTATCTTCGATGTTTTGTATGCATTATTATGCTATTTTATATCATTTTTTGGGACTAACCTATTAATGTAGTGGCCTGTGCCAGTTGCTGTTTTTTCATTGTTTTTGTCTTTTACAGAAAAACAATAGCAAACGGAGTCCAAATGGAACGGAACTTTTTGATGATTTTTCTTGGACAAGAGGACACCCACGAAGCTTCGGGAGGAGGCCAGAAGAGCTACTAGTGGGCCACAATCTCATCGGGTGCACCCTGGGGGCGCCCTGCAAGCTTGTCCCCCCGGTAGCCCCTCTAACGATAATTCCAGCTCTATAAATAGCCAAATATTCCCATATACCAGAGGGCACACCAAAGATACTTTTCTACCGCTGCAAGCTTCTGTTCTCGTGAGATCCCATATTGGGGCCTTTTCTGGCACTCAGCCGGAGGGCTTCTACATTAACCTTGCTTCCCTACTGATGATGTGTGAGTAGTTTACCACAGACCTACGGGTCCATAGCTAGTAGCTAGATGGCTTCTTCTCTTTCTTTGATTTTCAATACAATGTTCTCCTCGATGTTCTTGGAGATCTATTCGATGTAATTTCTTTTGCGGTGCGTTTGTTGAGATCCAATGGATTATGGATTTATGATCAGATTATCTATGAATATTATTTGAGTCTTTTCTGAACTCTTTTATGCATGTTTAAGATAGCTTTGTATTTCTCTTCGATCTATTGATTTGGTTTGGCCAACTAGATTGATTTATCTTGCAATGGAAGATGTGCTTTGTGATAGGTTCAATCTTGCGGTGTCCTCACCCAGTGACAGTAGGGGTAGCGAGGCATGTATTTGTACTGTTGCCATTAATAATAAAAATATGGGGTTTATATCATATTATTTGGATTTATCACTCTACATCATGTCATCTTGCTTAAGACCAGATCTCATTCTTGCTAGTGATTGTGAAGGGGTTGACAACCCCTTTTTCACGTTGTATGCAAGTGTTTGTCAGTTTGTGCAGATGAATCTATTGGGGACTTGTGTGTTCCTTCTACCGGATTGACACCTTGGTTCTTAACTGAGGGGAAATACTTATCTCTACTTTGTTGCATCACCATTTCCTCTTCAAGAGAAAATCAACGCAAGCTCAAGAAATAACAATGACTGCTTGTGTGATCATGCATAATATGATCGTAGAAAATGAGCGCCTGGAACATATCTACGATCAAGAGTTTCAGTTTCAGGGTGAGAATGTTGTGCCTAGGCATGGAGGAGCAGCAAAATTTGAACAGTTCACCCAATTTAATCATGAAATGCGTGATTGGGAAACTCATATGCAACTGCAAAATGATTTGGTTGAGCATATAT
The DNA here is from genome assembly GCF_018294505.1 of Triticum aestivum. Classification (NCBI taxonomy): domain Eukaryota; kingdom Viridiplantae; phylum Streptophyta; class Magnoliopsida; order Poales; family Poaceae; genus Triticum; species Triticum aestivum. The sequence goes on from NC_057801.1 coordinate 674,769,450, forward strand.
GGGCTCATGTTGGCAACCAATAGATGTATCTTTTTTCACATGTATTTAAGACAATCTAATTTTTACTCAGCTTGTAAAACTATGCTTAATTAATTTTGCTGTGAAACTATGCCATTTTTATATTTCTTGTGAAATAATGCAAAATGTGTCCATCTTTGTTGAAAAACGGCGTCCAGCCGGTCACGCCAGCAAATATTGATCGACGCGTTTGGCGCACTGCCGACCCAAATCATAAACAGGACGGACGCCATGGGCGGCCGACCCAAATGGACAAAAGGCGGACAAAAGCATCGTCTGTTTGAGTCTGCGTGTTGGAGTTGCTCTTACATCTCATATTTAGTGATATTTTCTTATTTTTTGGAAAAGGAGGTTAAACCCCACGCCTATGCATCAGTCGATACATACAACCATCTTTATTAATTATTCAATAAATCCCTGACAAGAACATACATCAAGCCACCCGAAGCCACCACTCACAACTACAAACTCGATAATATGGAGTGCTCTCACTCCCAATATGTAAAACCGGTGTCGTCGCCAATCCATCCGCATAACGTATCGGAACCTATAGCCGGTGCAGCAAACCTAAAGTGTACACCACATGCACACATTTTAGAAGTCGTCATCATCATCGAACCACTGACCCATCTTCGGAAAAGAGATCGACATCATCCTTGCCAGTCCCGTGATGTCTACTATGCAACCTTCTTCTTGTAGACTCGTGTTGGGCCTCCAAGCACAGAGTTTTGCAGGACAGTAGCAATTTTCCCTCAAGTGGATAACCTAAGGTTTATCAATCCATGGGAGGCGTAGGATGAAGATGGTCTCTCTCAAACAACCCTGCAACCAAATAACAAAGAGTCTCTTGTGTCCCCAACACACCCAATAAAATGGTAAATTATATAGGTGCACTAGTTCGGCGAAGAGATGGTGACACAAGTGTAATATCGATGGTAGATATAGGTTTTTGTAATATGAAAATATAAAAACAGCAAGGTAGCAAGTAACGAAAGTGAGCAAAAACGGTATTGCAATGCTTGGAAACAAGGCCTAGGTTTCATACTTTCACTAGTGCAAGTTCTCTGAACAATGATAACATAATTAAATCATATGGCAATCCCTCAACGTGTGACAAAAGTCACTCCAAAGTTTCCTATCATGGAGAACATAAGACGAAATTGTTTGTAGGGTATGAAACCACCTCAAAGTTATTCTTTTCGATCAATCCATTGAGATATTCCTATAAGTGTCACAAACAGCCCTCGAGTTCATAGTAAAATAACACCATATGATACACATCAATCAACCCTAATGTCACCTAGATACTCCAATGTCACCACAAGTATCCGTGGGTCAATTATACGATATGCACCAAACAACTTCAGATTCATAATATTCAATCCAACGTAGAGATCCTCAAAGAGTGCCCTAAGATTCCTACCGGAGAAACAAGGATGAAAACGTGCATCGACCCCTATGCATAGATTACCCCAATGTCACCTCAGGAATCCGTGAGTTGAGTGCCAAAACATACATCAAGTGAATCAATAGAACACCCCATTGTCACCACGGGTATCCCACACAAGACATACATCAAGTGTTCTCAAATCCATAATAGTATTCAATCCGATAATAGTGAAACCTCAAAGGTAAAACTTGTTGGGGAACGCGATAATTTCAAAAAACTTCCTACGATCATGCAAGATCTATCTATGTGATGCATAGCAATGAGAGGGAAGAGTGTGTCCACGTACCCTCATAGACCAAAAGCGGAACCGTTTAGTTAACGCGGTTGATGTAGTTGAACGTCTTCGCGATCCAACCGATCCAAGCACCGAACGTACGGCACCTCCGTGTTTAGCACACGTTCATCTCGGAGACATCCCTCGTACTCTTGATCCAGTTGAGGCCAAGGGAGAGTTTCATCAACACGATGGCGTGGTGACGATGATGATGAAGTTACCGGCGCAGGGCTTCGCCTAAGCACTACGATGATATGACCGAGGTGTGTAACTGTGGAGGGGGGAACCGCACACGACTAAAATAATTGTCAACTTGTGTGTTCTAGGGTGACCCCTACCCCCGTATATAAAGGAGCAAGGGGGGAGGCCGGCCGGTCCCTGTAGGGCGCGCCCAAAGTAGGATTCCTACTAGTAATCATATTCCTAGTAGGTTTCCAACTTGGGGAAGGCAGGGGGAAGGAAGGAGAGGGAGAGAGGGAAGGCAAGGGGGGCGCCGCCCTCCCTTCCTTGTCATATTTGGACTCAGGGGGAGGGGCCGCACGGCCTGCCCTGGCTGGCCCCTCTCTCTCTCTCCACTAGGGCCCATCGAGGCCCATTAGTTCCCCCGGGGGTTCCGGTAACCCTCCGGCACTCCGGTTTTATCCAAAACTTCTCTAGAACACTTCCGGTGTCTGAATATAGTCGTCCAATATATCAATCTTTATGTCTCGAACATTTCGAGACTCCTTGGCATGTCTGTGATCACATTCGGGACTCCAAACAATCTTCGGTACAACATATGACATAAACTCATAATACAATCGTCATCTAACGTTAAGCGTGCGGACCCTACGGGTTCAAGAACTATGTAGACATGACCGAGACACGTCTCCGGTCAATAACCAATAGCGAAACCTAGATGCTCATATTGGTTCCTACATATTCTACAAAGATCTGGTCAAACCACGCATAACAACATACGTCATTCCCTTTGTCATCGGTATGTTACTTGCCCGAGACTCGATCGTCGGTATCTCAATACCTAGTTCAATCTCGTTACCGGCAAGTCTCTTTACTCGTTCTGTAATACTTCATACCACAACTAACTCATTAGTCACAATGCTTGCAAGGCTTATAATGATGAGTATTACCGAGAGGGCCCAGAGATACCTCTCCGAAACACGGAGTGACAAATCCTAATCTCGATCTATGCGAACCCAACAACCACCTTCGGAGACACCTGTAGAGCACCTTTATAATCACCCTTTTACATTGTGACGTTTGGTAGCACACAAAGTGTTCTCCTGGTATTCGGGAGTTGCATAATCTCATAGTTTGAGGAACTTGTATAAGTCATGAAGAAAGCAATAGCAATGAAACTAATAAGATCATAATGCTAAGCTAACGGATGGGTCATGTCCATCACATCATTCTCCTAATGATGTGATCCCATTCATCAAATGACAACACATGTCTATGGTTAGGAAACATAACCATCTTTGATTAATGAGCTAGTCAAGTAGAGGCATACTAGGGACTATATGTTTTGCCTATGTATTCACACATGTACTAAGTTTCCGGTTAATACAATTATAGCATGAATAATAAACATTTATCATGAATTAAGGAAATAAATAATAACTTTATTATTGCCTCTAGGGCATATTTCCTTCAGTCTCCCACTTGCACTAGAGTTAATAATCTAGATTACATAGTAATGATTCTAACACCCATGAACCTTTGGTGCTGATTACGTTTTGCTCATGGAAGAGGCTTAGTCAATGGATCTACAACATTCAGATCCGTGTGTATCTTGCAAATCTCTATGTCCCCTTCCGACACTTGATGATAGATGGAATTCAAGCGTCTCTTGATGTGCTTGGTTCTCTTGTGAAATCTGGACTCCTTTGCCAAGGCAATTGCACCAGTATTGTCACAAAAGATTTTCATTTGACCCGATGTACTAGGTATGACACCTAGATCGGATATGAACTCCTTCATCCAAACTCCTTCATTTGCTGCTTCCGAAGCAGCAATGTACTCCGCTTCACACGTAGATCCCGCCACGACGCTCTGCTTGGAACTACACCAACTAACAACTCCTCCATTCAATAAAAATACGTATCCGGTTTGCGACTTAGAGTCATCCAGATCAGTGTCAAAGCTTGCATCGACGTAACCGTTTACGACGAGCTCTTTTTCGCCTCCATAAACGAGAAACATATCCTTAGTCCTTTTCAGGTATTTTAGGATGTTCTTCACCACTGTCCAGTGCTCCACTCCGGGATTACTTTGGTACCTCCCTGCTATGCTTATAGCAAGACATACATCAGGTCTGGTACACAACATTGCATACATGATAGAACCTATGGCTGAAGCATAGGGAATGACTTTCATTTTCTCTCTATCTTCTGCGGTGGTCGGGCTTTGAGTCTGACTCAACTTCACACCTTGTAACACAGGAAAGAACCCTTTCTTTGACTGATCCATTTTGAACTTCTTAAAAACTTTATCAAGGTATGTGCTTTGTGAAAGTCCAATTAAGTGTCTTGATCTATCTCTATAGATCTTAATGCCCAATATGTAAGCAGCTTCTCCAAGGTCTTTCATAGAAAAACTCTTATTCAGGTATCCCTTTATGCTATCCAGAAATTCTATATCATTTCCAATCAACAATATGTCATCTACATATAAGATTAGAAATGCAACATAGCTCCCACTCACTTTCTTGTAAATACAGGCTTCTCCAAAAGTCTGTATAAAACCATATGCTTTGATCACACTATCAAAACATTTATTCCAATTCCGAGAGGCTTGCACCAGTCCATAAATGGATCACTGGAGCTTGCACACTTTGTTAGCACCCTTTGGATCGACAAAACCTTCCGGTTGCATCATATACAACTCTTCTTCTAGAAATCCATTCAGGAATGCAATTTTGACATCCATTTGCCAAATTTCATAATCATAAAATGCAGCAATTGCTAACATGATTCGGACAGACTTAAGCATCGCTACGGGTGTGAAAGTCTCATCGTAGTCAACTCCTTGAACTTGTCGAAAACCTTTCACAACAAGTCGAGCTTTGTGAACAATAACATTACCGTCTGCGTCGGTTTTCTTCTTAAAGATCCATTTATTTTCTATGGCTTGCCGATCATCGGGCAAGTCCACCAAAGTCCACAGTTTGTTCTCATACAAGGATCTCATCTCAGATTTCATGGCTTCAAGCCAGTTCGCGGAATCTGGGCTCATCATCGCTTCCTCATAGTTCGTAGGTTCATCATGGTCTAGTAACATGACTTCCAGAACAGGATTACCGTAACACTCTGGTGCGGATCTTACTCTAGAAGACCTACGAGGTTCGGTAGTAACTTGATCCGAAACTTCATGATCATCATCATTAGCTTCCTCACTAATTGGTGTAGGAATCACTGGAACTGATTTCTGTGATGAACTACTTTCCAATAAGGGAGAAGGTACAGTTACCTCATCAAGTTCCACTTTCCTCCCACTCACTTCCTTCGAGAGAAACTCCTTCTCTATAAAGGATCCATTCTTAGCAACAAAGATTTTGCCTTCGGATCTATGATAGAAGGTGTACCCTACAGTTTCCTTTGGGTATCCTATGAAGGCGCTTGATACGTCTCCAACGTATCTATAATTTTTGATTGTTCCATGCTATTATATTACCCATTTTGGATGTTTATGGGCTTTACTTTACACTTTTATATCATTTTTGGGACTAACCTACTAACCGGAGGCCCAGCCCGAATTGCTGTTTTTTTGCCTATTTCAGTGTTTCGAAGAAAAGGAATATCAAACGGAGTCCAAACGGGATGAAACCTTCGGGGGCGATCTTTTTGGAACAAATTCCAACCTAGAGACTTGGAGTGGACGTCAAGCAACAAGCCAGGCAGCCATGAGGGTGCCCGGCGCCCCCCCTAGGGATGGGCGTGCCCCACCCTTGTGGGCCCCTCGAGCGTCCACCGACGTACTTCTTCCTCCTATATATACACCCGTACCCTGAAACCATCAGAGGCGATCACGAAAACCTAATTCCACCGCCACAACCTTCTGTATCCGCGAGATCCCATCTTGGAGCCGTCGCCGGCGCTCCGCCGGAGGGGGAATCCACCACGGAGGACCTCTACATCATCTCCAAGGCCCTTCCGATGAGTTTGTGAGTAGTTTACCACAGACCTTTGGGTCCATAGTTATTAGATAGATGGCTTCTTCTCTCTCTTTGAATCTCAATATAAAGTTCTCCTCAATCTTCTTGGAGATCTATTTGATGTAACTCTTTTTTGCGGTGTGTTTGTCGAGTTCCGATAATTGTGGGTTTATGATCAAGTTTATCTATGAGAAATATTTGAATCTCCTCTGAATTCTTTTATGTATGATTAAGTTATCTTTGCAAGTCTCTTCGAATTATCAGTTTAGTTTGGCCTACTAGATTGATCTTTCTTGCAATGGGAGAAGTGCTTAGCTTTGGGTTCAATCTTGCGGTGTCCTTTCCCAGTGATGGCAGGGGCAACAAGGCACGTATTGTATTGTTTCCATCGAGGATAAAAAGATGGGGTTTATATCATATTGCATGAGTTTATCCCTCTGCATCATGTCATTTTTCTTAATGCGTTACTCTGTTCTTCATGAACTTAATACTCTAGATGCAGGCAGGAGTCGGTCGATGTGTGGAGTAATAGTAGTAGATGCAGGCAGGAGTCGGTCTACTTGTCACGGACGTGATGCCTATATACATGATCATACCTAGATAATCTCATAATTATTCGCTTTTCTATCAATTGCTCGACAGTAATTTGTTCACTCACTGTAATACTTATGCTATCTTGAGAGAAGCCACTAGTGAAACCTATGGCCCCCGGGTCTATCTTTTATCATATAAGTTTGCCATCTACTTTTATTTGCATCTTTTACTTTCCAATCTATATCATAAAAATACCAAAAATATTTGCCATCATCTTTTATTTGCATCTTTTGCAAGTGGTCGTGAAGGGATTGACAACCCCTTTATTGCGTTGGTTGCGAGGTTCTTGTTTGTTTGTGTAGGTGCGTTGGACTTTTGAGGAGCCTCCTACTGGATTGATACCTTGGTTCTCAAAAACTAAGGGAAATACTTACGCTACTATGCTGCATCACCCTTTCCTCTTCAAGGAAAACCAATGCAAGCTCAAGAGGTAGCAAGAAGGATTTCTAGCGCCGTTGCCGGGGAGGTCTTCGCTCAAGTCAAGATACACCAAGTACCCATCACAAATTCATCTCCCTTGCATTACATTATTTGCCATTTGCCTCTCGTTTTCCTCTCCCCCACTTCACCCTTGCCGTTTTATTCACACTTCTTATGTTCGTCTTTTCGTTTGCTTTGATGTCTTAATTGGCTCGTTTGCTCGTTTGGTTGGAATAGTTGTTTATTTATTGCTACACAGAGAACCTAAGATCTATGGATACTCATCCGCTTTCTAATCTTTTTAAGAGATCCTATTATGATGAACCAATTGCTAGTGAGTTTTGTGCACTAGATTATCTTTATGAAGTTTTGCTTGAAATTCGTGAATCTGAAAATTGTGATGAAGAAATTTATGAAGAGATTCACGATGGCGCCTTGAATAAAAAGCATGATTGCAATGATTTTACTATAAATTCTCTTGATTTCAATTTTGCTAATAATATGCAAAACCCTAAGCTCAGGGATGCTAGTTTTGCTATGTCTACTACTTGTTGCAATGATCATGATTGGGGTTATTCTTCTTATGATCTTGAAAATTTATTTAAACCCCATGATCACTATGAGATTGATAACAGTGTTTGCAAAAATATTGTAAGTGGTTTTGGAAGAGTGTCAACTTTAGATCCCACATATTTGGAGTATGTTCAATCTTATGATATTTTTGATAAAAGTGGGTTTGGAGAGGTCATAACTTTAGTTAATGTTAATCCCACAATCTTGGAAGAGTGTCAACTTTGCATGCATGTGGATTGTGTTGAGAATATGTTTTGTGATAGCTATATTGTTGAATTTGCTTATGATCCTACATGTAATTATTATCAGAGAGTAAAATATGGTTGTAGAAATTTTCATGTTATTAAATTACCTCTCGTTATGTTGAGATTGCTATCGTCTCTTTCTTCTTCCTTGCATATGCTAGTTTTTACTTGCTATGATAATTTGTTTGCTTATAAAATACCTATGCATAGGAAGTATGTTAGAGTTAAATGTGTTTGTCACATGTTTTATGATGCTCTCTTTGTACTTCAATTCTTGTCTTCCATGTGAGCATCATTGAAATCTCAATGCCTAGCTAAAAAGGCTTTAAAGAAAAGCGCTTGGTGGGAGACAACCCAATATTTTTCCTTGCTGTTATTAATAAATAATTCATCTAGCTTCTGTTTAGATGTGGTTTTATGTTTTAATTAGTGTTTGTGCCAAGTAGAACCTATAGGATAACCTATGGTAATAGTTAGTTTGATTCTGCTGAAAAACAGAAACTTTGTGCTCACGAGAAAAAATTCACTAAATCCCAGAACCATGATTTTGCGTTGATTCTTTTTTATGTAGATCAATAGACAAATTTCCTAGGACGTCCTATTTTTGTAGGATTTGTAGAGTTCCAGAAGTATTCGAAAGTTACAGATTGCTACAGGCTGTTCTGTTTTTGACAGATTCTGTTTTTCGTGTGTTGTTTGCTTATTTTGATGCATGTATGGCTAGTATCGGTGGGTATGAACCATAGAGAAGTTGGAATAAAGTAGGTTTAACACCAATATAAATAAAGAATGTGTTCATTACAGTACCTTATGTGGTGGTTTTTCTTTCTTGCACTAACGGAGCTTATGAGATTTCCTGTTGAGTTTTGTGTTGTGAAGTTTTCAAGTTTTGGGTAAAGATTTGATGGACTATGGAATAAGGAGTGGCAAGAGCCTAAGCTGGGGGATGCCCATGGCACCCCAAGATATTCAAGTATAACCAAAAGCCTAAGCTTGGGGATGCCCCGGAAGGCATCCCCTCTTTCGTCTTCGTCTATCGGTACTTTACTTGGAGCTATATTTTTATTCGCCACATGATATGTGTTTTGCTTGGAGCATCTTGTATGATATTAGTCTTTGTTTTTAGATTACCATAATCATCCTTGCTGTATACACATTTTGGGAGAAGCCCACTTGATTTGGAATTTATTAAAATACTCTATGTGCTTCACTTATATCTTTTGAGCTAGATAATTTTTGCTCTAGTACTTCACTTATATATATATTTAGAGCACGACGATGGCTTAATTTTGTAGAAATTGTTGATCTCTCATGCTTCACTTATATTATTTTGAGAATCTTTTAGAAAAGCATGGTATTTGTTATGGTTATAAAATTGGTCCTAGAATGATGGGCATCCAAGTGGGTATAATAAAAACTATCATAGAAAGTGAATTGGATGCTATGATCAATTTGATACTCGATAATTGTTTTGAGATATTAGGATGGTAATATTAGAGTCATGCTAGTTGGGTGATTACGAATTTAAAGAATACTTGTGTTGAAGTTTGTGATTCCCGTAGCATGCACGTATGGTGAACCGCTTTGTGATAAAGTTGGAGCACAATTTTATTTATTGATTGTCTTCCTTATGAGTGGTGGTTGGGGACGAGCAATGGTCTTTTCCCACCAATCTATCCCCCTAGGAGCATGCGCGTAGTACTTTGTTTTAAATGGCTTGTAGATTTTTGCAATAAGTATATGAGTTCTTTATGACTAATGTTGAGTCCATGGACTATACGCCCTCTCACCCTTCCACCATTGCTAGCCTCTCTTGTGCCGCGCAACTTTCGCCGGTACCATACACCCACCATATACCTTCCTCAAAACATCCACCATACCTACCTATTATGGCATTTCCATAGCCATTCCGAGATATATTGCCATGCAACTTTCCACTGTTCTGTTTATTATGACACGCATCATCATTGTCATATTGCTCTTGCATGATCATGTAGTTGACATTGTATTTGTGGCAAGGCCACCTTCATAATTTTTCATACATGTCACTTTTGATTCATTGCATATCCCAGTACATCGCCGGAGGCATTCACATAGAGTCATCTCTTGTTCTAAGTATCAAGTTGTAATCTTGAGTTGTAAGTAAATAAAAGTGTGATGATCTTCATTATTAGAGCATTGTCCCAAGTGAGGAAAGGATGATGGAGACTATGATTCCCCCACAAGTCGGGATGAGACTTCGGACTTTATAAAAAAAGAGAAAGGCCAAATAAAAATAAAGAGAAAGGCCAAATAAAAAAAATTAGAGAAAAAGAGAGAAGGGACAATGCTACTATCCTTTTTACCACACTTGTGCTTCAAAGTAGCACCATGATCTTCAAGATAGAGAGTCTCCTATGTTGTCACTTTCATATACTAGTGGGAATTTTTCATTATAGAACTCGGCTTGTATATTCCAATGATGGGCTTCCTCAAAATGCCCTAGGTCTTCGTGAGCAAGCAAGTTGGATGCACACCCACTTAGTTTCTTTTGTTGAGCTTTCATACATTTATAGCTCTAGTGCATCCGTTGCATGGCAATCCCTACTCACTCACATTGATATCTATTAATGGGCATCTCCATAGCCCGTTGATATGCCTAGTTGATGTGAGACTATCTTCCTCTTTTTTGTCTTCTCCACAACCACCATTCTATTCCACATATAGTGCTATGTCCATGGCTCACGCTCATGTATTGCGTGAAAGTTGAAAAAGTTTGAGATTACTAAAGTATGAAACAATTGCTTGGATTGTCATCAGGTTTGTGCATGATTAAATACTTTGTGTGATGAAGATAGAGCAACAACCACACTATGTGATTTTGTAGGGATAACTTTCTTTAGCCATGTTATTTTGAGAAGACATGATTGCTTGATTAGTATGCTTGAAGTATTACTATTTCTTATGTCAATATGAACTTTTATTTTGAATCATTTGGATCTAAACATTCATGCCACAATAAAGAAAATTACATTGAGAATTATGCTAGGTAGCATTCCACATCAAAAATTCTGTTTTTATCATTTACCTACTCGAGGACGAGCAGGAATTAAGCTTGGGGATGCTTGATACGGCTCCAATGTATCTATAATTTTTGATTGTTCCATGCTATTATATTACCCGTTTTGGATGTTTATGGGCTTTACTTTACACTTTTATATCATTTTTGGGACTAACCTACTAACCGGAGGGCCAACCCGAATTGTTGTTTTTTTGCCTATTTCAGTGTTTCGAAGAAAAGGAATATCAAAGGGAGTCCAAACGGGATGAAACCTTTGGGAGCGATCTTTTTGGAACAAATGCCAACCTGGAGACTTGGAGTGGATGTCAAGCAACAAGCGAGGCGGCCACAAGGGTGACCGGCGCGCCCCTAGGGCTGGGTGCGCCCTCACCCTTGTGGGCTCCTCGAGCATCCACCGACGTACTTCTTCCTCCTATATATACACATGTACCCTGAAACAATCAGAGGCGACCATGAAAAATCTAATTCCACTGCCGCAACCTTCTGTATCTGCGAGATCCCATCTTGGAGCCATCGCCGGTGCTCGGAGGTGGAATCCACCATGGAGGGCCTCTACATCATCTCCTAGGCCCTTCCGATGAGTTGTGAGTAGTTTACCACAGACTTTCGGGTCCATAGTTATTAGCTTGATGGCTTCTTCTCTCTCTTTGAATCTCAATACAAAGTTCTCCTCGATCTTCTTGGAGATCTATTCAATGTAACTCTTTGTTGCGGTGTGTTTGTCGAGATCCGATGAATTGCTGGTTTATGATCAAGTTTATCTATGAGAAATATCTGAATATCCTCTGAATTCTTTGATGTATGATTAAGTTATCATTGCAAGTCTCTTTGAATTATCAGTTTGGTTTGGCCTACTAGATTGATCTTTCTTGCAATTTGAGAAGTGCTTAGCTTTGGGTTCAATCTTGCGGTGTCCTTTCCCAGTGACAGCAGGGGCAGCAAGGCACGTATTGTATTGTTGCCATCGAGGATAAAAAGATGGGGTTTATATCATATTGCATGAGTTTATCCCTCTACATCATGTCATCTTTCTTAATGCGGTACTCTGTTCTTCATGAACTTAATACTCTAGATGCAGACATGAGTCGGTCGATGTGTGAGTAATAGTAGTAGATGCAGGCAGGAGTCGGTCTACTTGTCACGGATGTGATGCCTATATACATGATCATACCTAGATAATCTCATAATTATTCGCTTTTCTATCAATTGCTCAACAATAATTTGTTCACCCACCGTAATACTTATGCTATCTTGAGAGAAGCCACTAGTGAAACCTATGGCCCCCGGGTCTATCTTTTATCATATAAGTTTGTCATCTACTTTTATTTGCATCTTTTACTTTCCAATCTATATCATAAAAATACCAAAAATATTTATCTTATCATATTTCTCTATCAGATCTCACTTTCGCAAGTGGCCGTGAAGGGATTGACAACCCCTTTATTGCATTGGTTGCGAGGTTCTTGTTTGTTTGTGTAGGTGCGTGGGACTTTTGAGGAGCCTCCTACTGGATTGATACCTTGGTTCTCAAAACTGAGGGAAATACTTACGCTACTGTGCTGCATCACCCTTTCCTCTTCAAGGAAAACCAATGCAAGCTCAAGACGTAGCAGCGCACTTCTCCGATTTGGGTTCGAGCTTATCAGGTTGAAGCTTTTTTACATAAGCATCGCAACCCCAAAATTTAAGAAACGGCAACTTTGATTTCTTGCCAAACCACAATTCATAAGGAGTTGTCTCAACTGATTTTGATGGTGCCCTATTTAAAGTGAATGCAACCGTATCTAGAGCATAACCCCAAAATGATAGCAGTAAATCAGTAAGAGACATCATAGGTCACACCATATCTAATAAGGTACAGTTACGACGTTCAGACACACCATTTCGCTGTGGTGTTCCAGGTGGCGTTAATTGTGAAACTATACCATGTTGTTTCAAATGAAGACCAAACTCGTAACTCAAATATTCTCCTCCACGATCAGATCATAGAAACTTTATTTTCTTTTTTATGATCATTTTCCACTTCACTCTGAAATTATTTGAACTTTTCAAATGTTTCATACTTATGCTTCATTAAGTAGATATAACCATATCTGCTCAAATCATCTATGAAGGTAAGAAAATAACGAATACCAACCACGAGCATCAATACTCATTGGACCGCATACATCGATATGTATTATTTCCAACAAGTTATTAGCTCGTTCCATTGTTCCGGAGAACGGAGTTTTAGTCATCTTGCCCATAAGGCACGGTTCGCAAGCACCAAATGATTCATAATCAAGTGATTCCAAAAGTCCATCAGCATGGAGTTTCTTCATGCGCTTTACACCGATATGACCCAAACGACAGTGCCACAAATAAGTTGCACTACCATTATTAAACTTCAATCTCTTGGCTTCAATAGTATGAATATGTGTATCACTACTATCGAGATTCAACAAAAATAGACCCCTCAGTAGGGGTGCATGACCATAAAAGATATTACTCATATAAATAGAACAACCATTATTCTGTGAGTTAAATGAATAACCGTCTCGCATTAAACAAGATCCAGATATAATGTTCATGCTCAACGCTGGCACCAAATAACAATTATTCAGGTATAAAACTAATCCTGATGGTAGATGTAAAGGTAGCATGCCGACCGCGATCACATCGACTTTGGAACCATTTCCCACGTGCATCGTCACCTCGTCCTTGATACGTCTTCGTCGTATCTACTTTGCCAAACACTTTTGCCCTTGTTTTGGACTCTAATTTGCATGATTTGAATGGAACTAACCTGGACTAACGTTGTTTTCAGCAGAACTGCCATGGTGTTATTTTTGTGCAGAAATAAAAATTCTCGGAATGACCTGAAAATCCACTGAGCAACTTTTCAGAATTAATAAAAAATACTGGCGAAAGAATCAGCGTCAGGGGGCCCACACCCTGTCCACGAGGATGGGGGGCGCGCCCCCTGCCTCATGGCCCCCCTGGACGTCCACCGACCTCAACTCCAACTCCATATATTTGCTTTCATGGAGAAAAAAATCAGAGAGAAAGATTCATCATGTTTTATGATATGGAGCCGCCGCCAAGCCCTAATCTCTATAGGGAGGGCTGATCTGGAGTCCGTTTGTGGCTCCGGAGAGGGGGATTCGTCGCCGTCGTCATCATCAACCATCCTCCATCACCAATTTCATAATGCTCACCGCCGTGCGTGAGTAATTCCATCGTAGGCTTGCTGGATGGTGATGGGTTGGATGAGATTTACCATGTAATTAAGTTAGTTTTGTTAGGGTTTGATCCTTAGTATCCAATATGTTCTGAGATTGATGTTGCTATGACTTTGATATGCTTAATGCTTGTCACTAGGGCCCGAGTGCCATGATTTAAAATATGAATCTATTATGTTTTCATGAATATATGTGAGTTCTTGATCCTATCTTGCAAGTCTATAGTCACCTATTATGTGTTATGATCCTACAACCCCGAAGTGACAATAATCGGGATAGTTCTCGGTGATGACCGTAGTTTGAGGAGTTCATGTATTCACTACGTGTTAATGCTTTGGTCCGGTAGTCTATTAAAAGGAGGCCTTAATATCCCTTAGTTTCCATTAGGACCCCGCTGCCATGGGAGGGTAGGACAAAAGATGTCATGCAAGTTCTTTTCCATAAGCAAGTATGACTATATTCGGAATACATGCCTACATTACATTCATGAATTGGAGCTAGTTCCGTGTCACCCTATGTTATAACTATTACATGAGGAATCGCATCCGACATAATTATCCATCACTGATCCAATGCCTACGAGCTTTTCACATATTGTGCTTTGCTTATTTACTTTACCGTTGCTATTGTTACAATTGCTACAAAACTTCTACTGTTACTTTTGCCACTGTTACCGTTACTTCCATATTACTTTGCTACTAAATACTTTGTTGCAGATACTAAGTTATCTAGGTGTGGTTGAATTGACAACTCAACTGCTAATACTTGAGAATATTCTTTGGCTCCCCTTGTGTTGAATCAATAAATTTGGGTTGAATACTCTACCCTCGAAAACTATTGCGATCCCCTATACTTGTGGGTTATCAGTCCTTAGCCAATCTTCGCTTAATCTGTAGCCCTGGTTTCGAGTTGCAAATATGAGCAACAGAACCAGTATCAAATACCCAGGCGCTATTGCGAGCATTAGTTAAGTACACATCAATAACATGTATATCAAATATACCTTTCACTTTGCCATCCTTCTTATCCGCCAAATACTTGGGGCAGTTCCGCTTCCAGTGTCCAGTCCCTTTGCAGTAGAAGCACTCAGTTTCAGGTTTAGGTCCAGACTTGGGTTCCTTGTCTTGAGCAGCAACCTTTTTCCGTTCTTCTTGAAGTTCCCCTTCTTCCCTTTGCCCTTTTTCTTGAAACTAGTGATCTTATTGACCATCAACACTTGATGCTCCTTTTTGATTTCTACCTCCGCGGCCTTTAGCATTGCGAAGAGCTCGGGAATAGTCTTGTTCATCCCTTGCATATTATAGTTCATCACGAAGCTTTTGTAGCTTGGTGTCAGTGATTGAAGAACTCTGTCAATGACACTATCATCAGAAAGATTAACTCCCAGTTGAGTCAAGTGGTTGTGATACCCAGACATTTTGAGTATGTGTTCACTGACAGAACTATTCTCCTCCATTTTGCAGCTATAAAACTTGTTGGAGACTTCATATCTCTCAACTCGGGCATTTTCTTGAAATATTAACTTCAACTCTTGGAACATCTCATATGCTCCATGACGTTCAAAACGTCTTTCCCGATTCTAAGCCGTAAAGCATGGCACACTGAACTATCGAGTAGTCATCAGCTTTGCTCTGCCAGACATTCTTAACGTCATCAGTAGCATCTGCAGCAGCCCTGGCACCTAGCGGTGCTTCCAGGACGTAATTCTTCTGTGTAGCAATGAGGATAATCCTCAAGTTACGGACCCAGTCCGTGTAGTTGCTGCCATCATCTTTCAACTTAGCTTTCTCTAGGAACGCATTAAATTTCAAAGGAATGGTAGCACGGGCCATTGATCTACAGCAACATAGACATGCAAAATACTATCAGGTACTAAGTTCATGATAAATTAAAGTTCAATTAATCATATTACTTAAGAACTCCCACTTAGATAGACATCCCTCCAATCATCTAAGTGATCACGTGATCCAAATCAACTAAACCATGTCTGATCATCACGTGAGATGGAGTAGTTTTCAATGGTGAACATCACTATGTTGATCATACCTACTATATGATTCACACTTGACCTTTCGGTCTCAGTGTTCCGAAGCCATATCTGCATATGCTAGGCTCGTCAAGTTTAACCCGAGTATTCTGCGTGTGCAAAATTGGCTTGCACCCATTGTATGTGAACGTAGAGCTTATCACACCCGATCATCACATGGTGTCTTGGCACGATGAGCTGTAGCAATGGTACATACTCAGGAAGAACACTTGTACCTTGAAATTTAGTAAGGGATCATCTTATAATGCTACCGACGTTCTAAGCAAAATAAGATGCATAAAGGATAAACATCACATGCAATCAAAATATGTGACATGATATGGCCATCATCATCTTGTGCTCATGTTCTCCATCACCGAAGCATCGTCATGATCTCCAACATCACCAGCGCGACACCTTGATCTCCATCGTAGCATCGTTGTCGTCTTTGCCACCTATTGTTACTATGACTATCGCTACCGCTTAGTGATAAAGTAAAACAATTACATGGCGATTGCATTACATACAATAAAGCGACAACCATATGGCTCCTACCAATTGCCGATAACTTTGTTACATAACATGGTCATCTCATACAACAATTTATATCACATCATGCTTGACCATATCACATCACAGCAAGCCCTGCAAAAACAAGTTAGACATCCTCTACTTTGTTGTTGCAAGTTTTACGTGGCTGCTACAGGCTTCTAGTAAGAACCGTTCTTACCTATGCATCAAAACCACAACGATTTTTTGTCAAGTGTGCTATTTTAACCTTAAACAAGGACCGGGTGTAGCCACACTCGATTCAACAAAAGTTGGAGAAACAGACACTCACCAGCCACCTATGTGCAAAGCACGTCGGTAGAACCAGTCTCACGTAAGCGTACCCGTAATGTCGCTTTGAGCCGCTTCATCCAACAATACCGCTGAATCAAAGTACGACATGCTGGTAAGCAGTATGACTATTATCGCCCACAACTCTTTGTTTTCTACTCATGCATATAACATCTACGCATAGACCTGGCTCGGATGCCACTGTTGGGGAACGCGGTAATTTCAAAAAAAATCCTACGATCACGCAAGATCTATCTATGTGATGCATAACAACGAGAGGGGAGAGTGTGTCCACGTACCCTCGTAGACCAAAAGAAGAAGCATTTAGTTAACGCGGTTGATGTAGTCGAACGTCTTCGCGATCAAACCGATCCAAGCACCGAACGTACGGCACCTCCGCATTCAGCACACGTTCAGCTCGGAGACGTCCCTTGTACTCTTGATCCAGTTGAGGCCAAGAAAGAGTTTCGTCAGCATGACGGTGTGGTAATGGGGATGATGAAGTTACCGGTGCAGGGCTTCTCCTAAGCACTACGACGATATGACTAAGGTGTGTAACTGTGGAGGAGGGCACCGCACACGGCTAAAACAATTGTCAATTTATGTGTTCTAGGGTGTCCCCCTGCTCCCGTATATAAAGGAGCAAGGGGGGAGGCCATCCAACCCCTGTAGGGCGCGCCCCAAGTAGGATTCCTACTAGGAATCCTATTCCTGGTAGGTTTCCAACTTGGGGAAGGAAGAGGGAAGGAAGGAGAGGGAGAGAGGGAAGGCAAGGGGGGTGCTACCCCCCCTTCCTTGTCCTATTCGTACTCAGGGGGAGGGGCACGCGGCCTACCCTGGCTGGCCCCTCTCTCTCTCCACTAGGCCCATCGAGGCTATAGGATCTAAAGTATCTCTAGAGGGGGGGGTGATTAGACTACTTGACCAAATAAAAAACTTGCCTTTTCCCAATTTTAGTTCTTGGCAGATTTTAGCAACTTAGCACAAGTCAAGCAATCAACCCGCACATGCAATTCTAAGAGTATAGCAGCGGAATGTAAAACAATTGCATATGAAGGTAAAGGGGAGGAGTTTGAGAAGGCAAACGCAACTGGAGACACAGATGTTTTTGTCGTGGTTCCGATAGGTGGTGTTATCGTACATCCACGTTGATGGAGACTTCAACCCATGAAGGGTAATGGCTGCGCGAGTCCATGGAGGGCTCCACCCACGAAGGGTCCACGAAGAAGCAACCTTGTTTATCCCACCATGGCCGTCGCCCATGAAGGACTTGCCTCACTAGGGTAGATCTTCACGAAGTAGGCAATCTCCTTGCCCTTACAAACTCCTTGGTTCAACTCCACAATCTTGTCGGAGGCTCCCAAGTGACACCTAGCCAATCTAGGAGACACCACTCTCCTAGAAGTAACAAATGGTGTGTTGATGATGAACTCCTTGCTCTTGTGCTTCAAATGATAGTCTCCCCAACACTCAACTCTCTCTCACAGAATTTGGATTTGGTGGAAAGAAGATTTGAGTGGAAAGCAACTTGGGGAAGGCTAGAGATCAAAATTCATATGGTAGGAATGGAATATCTTGACCTCAACACAAGTGTAGGTGGTTCTCTCTCAGAAAATGCATGTTGGAAGTGTAGGCATGTTCTGATGGCTCTCTCCATGAATGAAGAGTGGGTGGAGGGGTATATATAGCCTCCACACAAAATCTAACCGTTACACACAACTTACTAATCTCGGTGGGACCGAATCGTGAAACTCGGTCGGACCGATTTAGCAAATAATGTGACCGTTAGGATTTTCGGTGGGACCGACATGTCAACTCGGTGGGACCGATATGGTTAGGGTTAGGGCATAACGTAATCTCGGTGAGACCGATTACACGAACTCGGTGGGACCAATTTTGGTAATAAGCTAACCAGAGAGTTGGTCAGGCAAACTCGGTGGGACTGATTCGCTCATCTCGGTTGGACCGAAATGTTACGAAAGGGAAACAGAGAGTTTGCATTGCAATCTCGGTGGGACCGATCGCTCATCTCGGTTGGACCGAAACATTACGAAGGGAAACAGAGAGATTGCAATCCCATCTCGGTGAGACCGAGATCCCTATCGGTGAGACCGAAAGTACTAGCTAGGGTTTGTGGCAGTGGCTATGACATTTGAACTCGGTGGCGCCGGATACAAAGAATCGGTGGGGCCGAGTTGGACTTTTGGTTTGGGTCATATGTGGATGTGAGAAAGTAGGTGAGGGCTTTGGAGCATATCACTAAGCACTTTGAGCAAGAACCTCATTAAGCAACACCTCATCCCTCCTTGATAGTATTGGCTTTTCCTATAGACTCAATGTGATCTTGGATCACTAAAATAGAAAATGTAGAGTCTTGTGCTTTGAGCTTGAGCCAATCCTTTTGTCCTTAGCATGTTGAGGGATCCACTTTTCTCATCCATGCCATGCCAGTCATTGAGATTTCCTGAAATATTTATCTTGAAATAGCATTAGCTCAATGAGCTATATGTTGTTAGGAATTACCAAACCACCCAGGGATAGTTGCACTTTCAGAGGCCCATTAGTTCCCCGGGGGGTTCCGGTAACCCTCCGGCACTCCGGTTTATTTGAAACTTCTCCGGAACACTTCTGATGTCCGAATATAGTCGTCCAATATATCAACCTTTATGTCTTGACCATTTCGAGACTCCTTGTGATGTCCATGATCACATCCGGGACTCCAAACAATCTTCGGTACAACATATCACATAAACTCACAATACAATCATCATCGAAAGTTAAGCGTGCGGACCTTACGGGTTCGAGAACTATGTAGACATGACCGAGACACGTCTCCGGTCAATAACCAATAGCGGAACCTGGATGCTCATATTGGTTCCTACATATTCTACGAAGATCTTTATCAGTCAAACTGCATAACAACATATGTTGTTCCCTTTGTCATCGGTATGTTACTTGCCCGAGACTCGATCGTCGGTATCTCAATACCTAGTTCAATCTCGTTACCGGCAAGTCTCACTACAAAAAAAATACACTTCCGTGATGATACGTGTTTGTCACAGTAGGTCGCATTTTTTGTCATGCATGTACATCCATGACAAATTTATGACAGAATCAAGATAGTCATACATGTGCTGTCGTAGAAGTGTTCCATGACATTACCAAAATTATCATCACAAAAGTGTCCACTTCCATGACGATAAATCGCGTGTGAGAGAAGTGCTTTCGTCAAGGGTGACCGACATGTGGCATCCACCATAACAGAACGCCGTTAAACTATCGGGTCGGGTTTTGGATCTGATAACCCGTTAACAGCCCCGACCAATGGGAAATTTCAACGTGTAAAATTCTTATTGGCCGGACGAAACACGTGTCGGCTCGTCAGTGGGTCAGATAGGCGCCTATGATATGTCGACATGTGCCACGGCCCACCACTAGCCCATTTAGCTTACAAAGCCGGCCGTTTGACTTGGTCAAAAGTTAACGGGCTGGCCCATGAAAAGGCTGTTAACGGTCTCTTTGCAAATAGCCCATTTTACGGCCTGTTAACTCATGGCCCATTAGGCCCTGAAGGAAATTGGCCCAACAACGTCATGTGGGCCGTCGAATATAACACCAGCCCATTTCACTTTCGGCCCATGTATGGCCCACGACGTCTTTCGGCCCATATGAGGCCTTCGTATCTTTCGGCCCTTTACAGGCCCACGGTGACTCTAGCCCATAATGAACAGTAATTTTCTTTGTACCCGTTAACGGCCCCTGATTTACATGGGCCGTTTCCAGCCCGTGTTAGCTTTCATCCTATTGACAGCCCACACGTTCTTGGGCTCCTTTTCAGCCCTTGATTACTTCCGGCCCATTACTGGCCTATTCCCCTAATGGGCCAAATTCGGCCCATGGCAAGAGTCGGCCAGTGTCTGGCATGTTCCCCTACACTACAAGAAATATGTCAACTAGTGACCCTTTATCAGTGACCCTGGAAGAATTGGTCATAGATCTATGACCATTTGAGACCAATTGGTCAAAAGCTGTTCGGGGGGCTCCAAACCCTAAACCATTGCGACCATTTTGGTCAGAAAGGCCGTAATTTCCTTACACCAAATGGTCACAAAGCAAACAGGGCTGGCCGCTGCCTTATTTCTAGTTGTTAACGACCAAAATAGATGGTCATAGCCTTGTAGATTGTGGTTGGTTGTGATGACTAGGCGCCACCTCATCAGTTTTGCCTATGTGTCATGTCCATGTGGTGGTTTTTGCCCTAGGTTGTGAAGCAACCTATATTTCTGTCATTCCAAAAATTCCCAAAAAAATCTCATAAATTGTTTGGATCATATCTTCATCAAATATGTCAAAAACCTTCCTTGCCTAGTTCAAAAATAACTCAACAATATTCATTTTCCTATTCTGTTCAGAGCAGCACTTTGTGAAGGAAGTGTTATTTATATATTCTTGATTTCCCTAAAAATTTGTGAAGACGGTCTTCTTAGTAACTGAGCATCCTCAGCCAAAACTCATGCCCATTAGCCATGTGCATTTCCTGTACCGCAAATCAAACACTTGGCTGCTTATTCATGTTTGAGCATCGATCGGTCTCCTCGTGAGAATCTTATGCTATAATTTTCTTCCTAGCATCTACCTGGGGGGTGAAAAACCCACTAGACATGCCTAGGCCTCCCAGAACGCATGGCAACACCACGGTCACGCTGTGACCACGTGGCGGGCATGCGAGCTTATGCGCTCTAGAGTTGGGGCCCTCAGCCACCGTCCAAACCTCAATGTCTCGCCATCAAACCATGTATTTATGATTAAATAGATACTTATTTACCTAGAAATGATTTTTGGAAAAAATAAATAGCAAACTATGGGGCACCTGCAGTTCAAATTTGACCCGCTTCCAACTGAATCAGCGGGAATTTGTCTTTTTCACCAGAGGTAGATCAAAACTTTTTTCACCCAACCATTTTGTCAATTGTGCATTATATATGGCCTAGTATTTCATAAAAATGATTTGGTCCAATTTTGCAACAATTATTTGGTAGTTCCTTCACAAAAAAACCTCCTTTTGGGCACTCGGAAAATGAAAAATGAATTTTCGTGCAAAGAAAATGAAAACTTCCTTAGGAAACATTGTTTGGAATTCCAAGATGCACCCTTGTGCACAATATGAGATCATTTGAACAAACTATGCCATGAATGTGGCCATAATATTGATCATTTGGCTTGAAAGCCTTGAATCTTCACGCTTGATACCTCCTTTCTGAGAACACTTTTTTAAAATAATTACCGTATTACAAGTTTATTATTTTTCCTGGAAACTTGGTCACATATAATGACACAATGCGAAGGTTTTCCAATTTTTTGATTTTTTTTGAATTGTTTATGCCCGTTTCAAAATGCGGTCAAAACGGCGGGCTTGACCGTTCCTAGCTAGTGGTTGAATCTTGGAATTTTTTTGGTGTTTCTATGATTAAATAGATACTTATGTACCTAGAAATGATTTTTGGAAAAAATAAAGAGCAAACTATGAGGCAGCTACAGTTCAAATTTGACCCGTTTCCACCTGAATCGACGGCAATTTGTCTTTTTCACCAAAGGTAGATCAAAACTTTTTTCACCCAACCATTTTGTCAATTGTGCATTATATATGGCCTAGTATTTTATAAAAATGATTTGGTCCAATTTTGCAACAATTATTTGGTACTTCCTTCACAAAAAAAACTCCTTTTGGGCACTCGGAAAATGAAAAATGAATTTTCCGTGCAAAGAAAATGAAAACTTCCTTAGGCAACATTGTTTGGAATTCCAAGATGCACCCTTGTGCACAATATGAGATCATTTGAACAAACTATGCCATGAATGTGGCCATAAGATTGATCATTTGGCTTGAAAGCCCTGAATCCTCATGCTTGATAGCTTCTTTCTGAGAACACTTTTTAAAAATAATTACCGTATTACAAGTTTATTATTTTTCCTGGAAACTTGGTCACATATAATGACACAATGCGAAGGTTTTCCAATTTTTTGATTTTTTTTGAATTTTTTATGCCCGTTTCAAAATGCGGTCAAAACGGCGGGCTTGACCGTTCCTAGCTAGTGGTTGAATCTTGGAATTTTTTTTGGTGTTTCTATGATTAAATAGATACTTATGTACCTAGAAATGATTTTTGGAAAAAATAAAGAGCAAACTATGAGGCAGCTACAGTTCAAATTTGACCCGTTTCCAGCTGAATCGATGGCAATTTGTCTTTTTCACCAGAGGTAGATCAAAACTTTTTTCACCCAACCATTTTGTCAATTGTGCAATATATATGGCCTAGTATTTTATAAAAATTATTTGGTCCAATTTTGCAACAATTATTTGGTAGTTCCTTCACAAAAAACCCTCCTTTTGGGCACTCGGAAAATGAAAAATGAATTTTCCGTGCAAAGAAAATGAAAACTTCCTTAGGCAATTGACATGGCATCCAATATGCACCCTAATGCAAAGTATGATATATTTTGAACAAATTATGCCATTCTAAAATGCACCCTCATGCAAAAAATACAAGAGAAACAAATAGAAAAACACAATTACATAAGCTTTGTTCTTATTGGTTGAAATGTTTGTGCCATGGATCGATGACATGTCATCCATCCATCCATCCATCCATCCATGTAAAGACAAAAATAGAAAGAAAGAAAAAGAACCCCCACCCCCGGGGCAGCCCAACCACCCAAACCCTATCCCCTCGCCAGATCCATCGTCGCCGCCCCCTTCTCCCCCCTCATCCCCTCCAACCACCCAAAGCCTATCCCCTCCCCAGATCCAATCTCGCCGCCGGCCTCACTCTCCCCCCTCATCCTCTCCCGCTCACGCACGATCCCCCCGCGGTGGCTCCTCCCCATTCCCCCC
>NC_057801.1:674793494-674813567 GCF_018294505.1 Triticum aestivum
TCGCCGTGCTCTGCTCCTCCCTCCCTCCCCTCCGATAAGATCCCCACACTCTGCTCCTCCCTCCCTCTCTCCCCCTCCGGCAAGATCCAGCGCGCGGCCTCCCTCTCCTCCGGAAAGCTCCACCGCCACCGCCCCACCCAACGCCGCCACCTCCACCCAACGCCGACCTCGTATCCACCACCCACACTCCCCCCTCGCCATGACCACTTGGATGGATGGATGGGGAACCGGGACCGACGCGCTGTTGTCCACCAGTTCCTCGAGGAAGGCCGTCCGACCATGGAGGCCCGACCCCAACCGACGCATGGACGGACGGATGGATGAATGGTCGGGTGAAACCCTAGCCCCACACCCACACATCCCCATCCCCATCCCCATGGAGCTCTTCTCTGTTCCTCGGCGGGGACCCGAGCTTGCTGATGTGGTGGCCCTCGACTCCGGCGAAGCCAAAGGTACGTACGCCCCCTCCTTCCCCTCGTCTTTTCTTCTTCTGGATTTGCCCATCTGATTTGCACAGTTTGTTTGTGCAGGCCATCATCATCACCATGGAACAAGTCAAGGAGGAGGCCATCGCCATGGAAGGAAGGTCATGGTAAGAGGTGTGTATGTGTGTGTGTGTGTGTTCCAGCCATGGCCAGGTCCAGATTTTGTGCTACTGTATTTACAGAGTAGTTAAGGATGTTTAGGTTGATGGTCAGATTAGCCCCTTTCAAATTTCATATATTAATCAATGGAGCACTAGCATCCAACATTGGAGATGGGCGTGCAAGTGTCTGACCTCCAACCCTGAATGTGTTCTTTCCATATTTCTACAGCCACTAGTACCAAACTTCCATTACAAACATGTCATATATATGAGTTGCTTATGTTCAGTAAATTTCATGAATGTATGAGTGTTTGTCCATCAAAATCAGGAGGTGTAGTATATATCTACCAGGGATAGTAATCATTGTTGCTTACCGGTTACCATAGTGTTGCAGTTCATAGTAAATGCATTTCTAGTAGAAGTCATAATATATCAAGGACGGATAAGAGATCATCTACTTTCAGAAGGTTTTACTTGGTTGGTTGATTAGTGTTTTTCTGTAGAATAGACTCCGGGCTGTGTATAATGGGCATTTCGGGCTGTGTATAATGGGCATTTCTAATTCACGTGTATCATTGATTGTATTATTTTCCTGTTGAGTCACTTTTAACTATAGAAGAGAAATCATCTATTTCTTTGCAGTTTCGTTTGACTTATCCTTTGATTTCAACTATACATCAGAGTGTACCATTGACTGTATTATGCTGCTGCTGATGTGCTATTTATAGCTACAGTTTGACACTATTAGTTAGGCTTGCTGGACATGTCATGGTACACGCCTTTGTCTTTTTTAGCATCAACAAATGTTTATCTACTGTGAAGTACTATTAATTAGGCTAAAAAGATTTTTGTTTTCTGGCGCCTATGGGTTCTTGGCCTTTGTTTATCTGTTATGCTGTGTGCTGTGCAAATATACATAAACCACACTAACCTACTGATGCTATTTTCAGGTACGCCATCACAAAAGCCTTCTGTGTTGCTTTTGTCATGACATTCTTCTTGGTATTTGCCGCTGTGCTAGTCGGAGGTGCTGCTGCTACATTTGGCGGAGCTACCGCTGCCGCCCCAAAGGGCAACCTTCATCAAACACTACCTCATAACAGTGCCTCAAAGTTCTATGCCCCATCTCCCCTCTTTCTAAATTACCGAACAAACTATGCCAAACAAAACTCATATGCTTATGCTGCACTTACTTTTAATCTTGTGAACATGCTAATTTAGAGGATGTACTGTAGTTCCACTCATTTATTCTGTGTGATGAGCTTACTTTTGTACTGTAGCCACCTTCTTGTTTACTTTGTTGAATCCTGTCTTGTGTACTAATCATGAGTTACTAGAATTTGGCTTCTCTGTGCTAATTAAACCTGATAAGTATGTATACTTCTTTGAGATACAAATTCCACATTGCATGTTTATGTGCTAATTAAACCTGATAAGTATGTATACTTCTTTGAGATACAAATTCCACATTGCATGTTTATGAGGTTCAATTTCTACAGATGTTGCCAAATGAATGCGTCAACATGTCTCTCCTTAGGGGTTGTTTTAAACCGCAAATGATCTACTGTATCAATTTTTTGCTGTTCAAAGATTGAAATCCTGGTTCATTTTCAAAGATCGAAATGTTGTTGACCCTGTTCTTCGATGCTTAAATGGTAAAAATGTCGCATTTTGCTTGTTCTAACCATTTTTCTTGATAACTTGTAGATGCTGGCCTTCATTCATGTTTTGTCGTGAGGTCCAGGATGAACAAGTTGGGAGAAGCATTGGAGCTAGTTATACTGTGATAGTTATGTTACCTGATGTGAACATTTTTTATTGTAAACTTGATGTGAACCATATTTTTCTGTAATAATGTGTTACCAGGATGAACCATCCTTGCTGTGTTACCAGGGTGAACAAGTTTGATTGTAATAATGTGCCAAGTTTGGCTCCTTCTGATTGTATTCATGATGTGTACCATATTTTTCCTGATTAGACATGCTCTGTTTGAAGCATTTTGTTTTCTCTCTGTTCGGATTTAAATATTGTTATTTATTTACAGGAAAATTGAGATCTGAAGAATATAACACTGACAATTGGGACCCACTTGTTAGAACCTGACAACTGGGTCCCATCTCACTAGTGGGCTCATATTTTGGAAAAAATAAAATAAAAAGGCCATGGCCTAGAAAATAAAAAGGCTGAATTCTTGGGCCAGGCCCATGTAGCTAATAAAAGGACAGGAAAAAAATATAGAAAGGCCGAATTGTTGGGCTAGGCCCATGTAGAAAACCGAATTGGACCGGGCTGAATCTTGTGCCACATCAGCTTGCCACGCTGGATGCCTACGTGGACTGGGGAGGCTGCTAGTGACCAAAACGCCATAGTAGGAATATTTTGGTCGTAAACGTCCACGACCTTCTCATAGAGAAGGTCGCTATAGTCAGTTTACGACCCTCAGCTTTTGACCTTCTGTTTTTGGTCACAAAAAGGTCGCAAATGAAAAACTATGACCTTTCAGTGACCAATAGTGGAGGTCACAAGATAGCATATTTCTTGTAGTGCTAATGGGCCAAATTCAGCCCATGGCAAGAGTCGGCCCGTTACTGGCCTGTTACCCTAATGGGCCAAATTCGGCTCATGGCAAGAGTCGGCCTGTTTCTGGCATGTTAACCCGTTGCGCCGTTTCCAGCCCGTCCTATGTTGTGGCCCATTAACGACCCGTTATGCCTGTGATAGAATTAAGCCTTTGCTGTCCTACGGCCTGTTAACGGCCCGTTACCGTGCTGGGACGATACGAATTACTCCCGTTTACGGCCCATGTACCGACCGATTCTACGGCCCTATTGGAGGCCCATTTATCGACGGCCCGTAGGAGACCCATGGATCCTACGACCCGTATATGGCCCATGGTAGTTGCGGCCACTAGCAAACCAGGGAAAAAGAAGACTAGGAAATAAATAAGGCCGAAACTAATGCTAGGCTATTAAGGCGATTGCACAGATTACATCCACTCGGCATCAAAGATCGCCACCAGTGAAAATATAGGGAACACCCTACACTATACAAAAATGGCTTGCTATTTTCTTCAGCCGGTGGCTGCACGTTAAGAATAAATTTTGTATCGCAACAAAACAAATTACAACTATATAACAAAAGGAAGGTTGGCATAAAACTTAACAGTCTAGCAGATAAATGCACCACCAGAAGTTCAGAAGCTCAATTCATTTGACCTGACTGTTATGTTTTCATGTTGTATTGTCCTATGGAGCACCATAACCCTCGCCTTCATTTCCCCTAGGCTCCTGAACAACATAGCAAATTTCTGATAGTTTGGTTTCAAAACCATGCATATCTTGACGACATCGAATAATGTCTCTCCTTGTTTCACAAAGGGTCTCTGTTAGGGAATGGACTTGTGCCTGGAGCGCAAATACAACATTGCTTTGAGCTTGCATATCTTGATCATGAGGCAGTTTGGACGATATTGCCTTAACAACCAACCCAGTATTATGCAGGAATGTGCTTTTGGCACTGTTAGTGGACAGGTACTGACCCACTGCAGCAAGAGCTGACATTGCGGTTATAGTTGCCTCGCCACCTTCAGAAGGTGGCGGTTCCACCATTTTTTCCATAGCTCGCTGAAAAGTTGAGGTTTTACATTAGTAGTACCAGAATAGAAGATATTAAGGAGGCAGCAAAACCAAACAAAATAGCTTTGGTCTATATACAGAATTTATTCTGGTGAACCCATGTAAAATATTAGTTGTATTTTATTGCAAAGTACATAATAAAACCAGGTTCCAAACATATGACCATGTACCATCGCTAATGTATTGTCTATTTCTTCACATTGTATTGAGGGCTAAGGATAAAGAGACGAAGTTTATAATACGGTAAGCATAGTATGACATCATTCATATCACAAAACAACTGAGAACAGACAAACAGGCAATTGTAACATTGTGTGGCCAAGTCTAGCACGGAACTAGATTATGGGTCAAGATCAAAGGAACATCACTCCTCTCTTTTAAACCTTGTAAGGTGCAATGATACGCTAAGACAATTATGTATAAAATTGAAAAGAGTAATAGACATTGGCTGCAAACCATGCAGTTCAAGGCACAAGTCAGAGTAAGTAGTAGTTAAAAGGCATGAGGATTAAGGACTTACAACAGCGGCTTTGACTGGTGTAGTCATGCCCTTCTTTTTGCTGGTGTGACAGTCCTTGAAGATTCCACAACATTTGGTTTAGGTACTTTTTGGTCCTTGCGGGCTTTCCTCTGCATTTCGAACAAGTCAATATAGATCTGATAATATGGTACAGCGAAAAGAGTGAAACAACAGCTAATTACAAGAGCCTCGCAATGTGCAATATAGCTACGAGATCCCGTCGTCTGTTGGAATTTCACTTTCGTACGGTTGGCCTTGTTCTTTGAACAGTTCACCTACAAGAAGATAGATTTGTGTGGCACATGCGTAAATAGGACTTCAACATGTGATCTGATCACATATATAATGTACCTGATACTTCGGATCAGACTAGTGTTTAACAAGGCCCCTCCAGTCTTCATCCGATATATTTTCCACTGGAGATGTTTGGGAAAGTTCACTGTTAGCCTTGCCTTCAAAGTGAGATTTCCTCAAGTTATACCGATATTGTCGCAGAGCAGACTTGAAAACATGGGTGCAAGCTTGTCTGGTTGCATCATCTTGGCTATCCAACTTGAACCTCATCTATTGAAAATTATGGGAGTCTCATTATCAGCAACCTAGAAAGTATGGGACAGAGCAAGACGATATTACTAGTTTCCATACATAACCATACTTACAGATAAATGGTCGAGGAAGGTGTTGAACTGGGTTTCGTCTTTGTCATTCCTGTACTGAATCCATGTTGGGAGGATACGTACATGACATCTAACGGCAACCGCTGCCTCTGATACTAACTTGGCTGACTCTATAGCATCACGTGGCCTTTTTAAACCTGCCTCAAAACGGATCTCCTTTCTTCCTCCTCTAGATTTAGTTAACCTATCGAGCATTATCCCTGATGTTTGTTTCCTCTTGCGCCTAGGTGCTAGTCCAACAACGAACATAGGAAGTGTTAGTGTACATCAAACTGTGAGACTACATATAAAGAAGCATGCAACTGTAACTGGACTCCAGCAACTACCTTCTTGCTGTTGAAGCTCACAAGGTTCATCTGATATTGCCAACTCGTCTTGTGTCAAGAGTGCTTGGGAAGTAGTGTCATGTGGCAAGGGAGCTTGGGAACATGCTGCTAGCTCAGTTGATGCACGAGTAAGTCGTGCAGCTGGTAGTACTGTGGTAGGTGTTGCAAGAACTAGGGTTGTCTCTGCTTGTTTGGTGGCAGCTATTTGTTTCTGTTTGGCTTTTTTGCAGCTCGTGTAGCATGGGATGGCGTGTTTGTAGAATTTTCCGCTGGACTTTGACCTTCTATTGCACCATCAGTACCAACAGAATCTGCAGGATTCATCCGCTTCTCATTCCCTGCCATTCTGTGTTTCTTCCCCTTTCTCTGTGCCATGTTAAGTCAAGCCGACAAGAAAAACGAATAACAATTTAGTTCTTCAGAACAAATTGATGCATGATGCAGACGAACTGAACTTTGATGTTAGACAACCACATGATAGGAGGATGTAATATGTATGAAAAATAGGACAGAAGAGATAACCAGAACTATGATGTGTAAACTAAGAAGAAGACATTTCACCAAATTTGAAGCAATGGAATGGAAGGTAGACACCATATGAAAGATGCTACAAATATCGCTCTGCCAAGTTAACAGTGTCTCATCATGAATGGCGTTTAAACAAATGTGAAGCAGTACAAGAAATAAATCATATGCAAGATGCAAACAACATCACACTACCATGTTAGAGGTCTCTCGTCATTAGTGCCATTGCATATTCACAACATTGCATATTCACAGCTTATGATGTGTAAACTAAGGAGAAGGCATTATAACAAATTAGAAGAAATGAAAGCTAGACACCATATGAAAGATGCAACGAATATCACTCTGCCAAGTTAAAATTGTCTTGTCATAAGTGCCATTTCAACAAATTAGTAGTACAAGCTAGAAAAGAATGTGAGATGTAACCTATATCACACTCCAAAGTCAAACGTGTCTTATGATAAGTGATTGTTGCAGGTTACACAACAGTAGTAATTTGATGTAAGAACATGGTGTGATAGACAGATATTGTATGTTCTAGAAACAAGAACACGTGTCTTATTCAAGTATAATGTGTAAAGTAAGCAGATGGAATTCAACAAAATTAGAAGCAATACAAGCTAGACATCACACATAACATGCAACCACATATAACAGTGCCAAGTTAGAGGGAGCACCGGTGATGCTGCACTAGGGGAGACGTGCTCATCATAAACACATCTTTGTTGAGTGTCTATGCATGTGTTGCCTTGGAAATCATCTTGGGGGTGTCGAGGAGTAGAAACTGTAGAGGCCCTCCGTTCGTAAGGAGCACCTTTATCCGCTGCCTTGCTAACTTCCTTCCGCTTTATTGATTTTGAATTGTCAAGTAAAACCGACAATAAAAAGCAATAAAATTCTCTCTTCAGAACTCATTCATGCATGACACTGACAATCACTACTTTGATGTAAGGAAAACACATGATACCAGGATGGAATATGTATGAAAAACAGGACGGCATGGCATGTTCACAACTGTTTGTGTAAACTAAGCAGAAACCATTCCAGCAAATAAGAAGCAATGCAAGCTAGACACCACATGAAAGATGCAACCAATATGACTCTGCCAAGTTAAAAGCATCCCATCATAAATGGAATTTCAACAAATTAGAAGCAGCGCATGCTATAAACCATATGAAAGATGCAACTAATATCGCACTCCATATACTAAAGGTGTCTCGTCATATTTATTGATGCAGGATACAAAAAAACAATAGTTTTATGTAAGGAATTGCTTAATAGACAGATGTACTATGTACTAAATACAGGAAGGCATGTCACATTAACAGGTATAATGTATAAGCTAAGCAGACTAGCACATGCAGTTTAACCAGATTGGAAGACTTACAATCTATACACCATATGCAACATGCAACCACATATCACACTGCCAAGTTAGAGCAAGCACCTCCGATGCTAGTGTAGGGGAAATGCTGTAATCAACTACAGAGCTACGTTCACTATCTTCATCTAGAATTTCTGTTTCTTGAGAATCATGTCGGGAGGCTGACGCTGCATTCTTTAAATAAGGAGTAGACCCCTTGCCTGCCTGCCTCGTCATAAGTGATTGATGAGCGATACACAAAAACATTAGTTTGATGTAAGAACATGGTTAATACACAGATGTACTAGTATGTACCAAAAATAGAAAGGCATGTCATATTCAAAGGTATAATGTGTAAGCTAAGCAGATGCAATTTAACCAAATTGGAAGCAATACAAGCTAGACATCCGGCTGGAGTGGTGAGCATGATCATCTAGGACTTGAGAGCCTGGTGGGAAGCGGGCTGCTTCGCCACCATCGCAGTTTTTTAGTTGGCTTCCAGGTGGTGCCTATCTTTACTGGGCTTGTCACTGGCTCGGCCAGTGCCCTGACTAGCTATTTGTCTCACGGGATGGTGGTTCATGTAAAAAAATATCTTTCCTTATCAGAACGACTTCGGCCTTTCGAATACAAGGTAGACACCATATGGAACATGCAACCACATATGACACCGCGAAGTTAAAGCAAGCACCTAGGATGGTGGTTCATTGCAAGCGAGGTCATCAACTCTAGAGCTACGTTTACCGTCTCCATCAGCTGACGCTGCACCCTTTATAGCGTTGTAACGTGTCGTGCATACCCGCGAAGAAAGCTAGTGCAACTTCTCTCTTTTCTTTGCTGCTTCTCTTTCGGCAGGCTCTGAAATACCCTTGCATAAAAACACAATAGTGAGAGTATGGGTGAAGTGTGTGCAGAACTAGTGCACTGTAAAAGTAGCAGATAGCAGGTGGCTGAAAAATAAATGACAGGACACATATGATAGCTCTATAACATTGCATGGCAAACAAAATTAGATTCTACTCCGTATGATTTTGTAATATATGAGCACAGGAAATGCAGGTACTCCTCCAGCACACCACCACATGTGGTCATATCTAAGATAACAGTCGACTGAAAATAAATAGGTCAGTCAGTTTTTGTAATGAACCATCCGATCTATAAGGAACGGGCAGATGGCCTTCGTCTACCTCCCGCCAGTCACTGTTGACGATCTTTCTCGAACCGCCAGCGACCATCGGCCCAGACCCCTGCCTCCGCCGCCCCGCCCTCCCCTCGACCTCACACCACCGCCGTGCTTGGCAGTGCCCCCAGGCCATCCCTTTAATCCCGGCCGACCTCCAGTCTCCAGATCGGGCGCCAGTAGATCTAGGTCGCACACACCCCTAAGATAAACACCAAGGCGCTGCTTCCCCGACATAATAGGCGTACTAGTGCCTATTACACTGGGGAATGCTTCCGTTAATTGGGAATCAACTGGCCAGAAATTGAAATTCAGGGGGACGACGGACCTCTAGCTAAGGTGGCATAGTATATGAGGAGAAACCTTGTGCATCGCGAGTTACTAGGAACATCTAGTATGAAGAAGAAGCGGTCAACTAGTGTCTTCCGTGGGATGAATACCGTGCAGGCAGACACGTAAGATTTGCACGAATAAGGGACGAGGAGTACCCGTATCGGTTGCCAGTGTGGTGTCGATCGATCTTCTTGTTTTTCCCAGGGGAACCGATGTTTTAGAGAGCCGTTGTTCCTTGGACAAACCCATGGCCAAATTGTTGACTGTGTTGTCGTGGCCGTATATCGGCGGAGGGGAAGCAGATCCGAGGCGGTGAAGGACGACATAGCAGGAACAACTCCGGTGCGGTGGACGGTGGCAAAGTTGGAGCGGCAGCAGTGAGGCACAGGATGGCGTGACTGATCTGGCTCTGGTACGGATTGCTCGGCCTCGGCTTCAACTACTAGCCGTGGAGGGCATTGCGGTTGAGGTTGCGGTGGACGCCGACGTCGGGGTATCTGCTCCGGCGTGATGGAGGAGGGCGGCGGTTGATGGGTGGGATGGGGTGGTGGACGGAGGACGCCGGGGTTTCGCGACTGGTAGAGAGTAGTTTTGGCGCCCACGGAGTACGAATGGGGAATCGGACGGGTGGGAGGGAGGGAACCATGTTTCGGTCTGGGACGCGCTTGTTTTTGGCTTTTTTGAATAGAAGATGGGACGCGCTTGTTTGAAATTTGGGGAAAGTACAAACTTTGCTCCCTCTTAAATTTCAGACCTACTGCGGGTCGGGGGTAGGATGGTAAACTCGGGTGTCCCAAATAGTGGGAGGGAGCGATTTTGGCCGCGTGCATGTGTGCTTAGGCGACCATTGTGTATGAATGTTTTTCGGAGGCGGTTGCGTGGCGTCTAGATGAAGCTATAAACCTACCCCGGTTTAGACCTTTGGACGTCGGGCCGGTAGGTTTCACGGGTCGGAGTTTTTAGAAAAGTAATTTCCTTGTACTACCAAACATTGGTGTCACGCAGTTTCAGGCGAGCAAAGGCTCTTTTGGAGCTTCGTTCGAAATTTTGAAACACAAGCATTCACGTTTAGAGTACTCATGAACTATGAGGATTGACCTAAATAGACAATGTTATATTTGACCTTGTATGTTTGAAAACCTCATTAAATTATCCTCTTCTTTTTGAAATTTTGACACTTGAAAATCCTGTAACTACGATTATTTTGGAATGGAGGAGCTAAATTTGAATCTATTTTGTACACGACTACATATGCTACTATGTACAAAATCAGAGCAAAGATTGGTGCCCCCATAATTTAGGTATGGTTTACAAATGCCATGATATCAAATTCAAATAATTGAATGGACTTCATGTTGAATTCGATTTTTTGAAACCACCTTAAGTTGAATTCAAATGTATGCTAGTTCATAGGTAGCTATTTATAATGTCCATTGTGTAACTTTCGTATGTATAATGTGCTTTACACACACAACATGAACTATACTCACGTTTATATTCGATTGCTAAAGCGATGCATTGTCTGGAGTTCAAAATACTAACTATGTGGATCAATTGTGTCGAATAATAACATAGACATGCTCAAATTCGATAGAATCTAGATGTCTGATGGATCAATGACCGCTCCTTACACGAATTGAAAATATCATTAATCAATGTGGATAGCAGTCTTTTACGTGTAGTTTCACTCTCCATCGGTGGTCTCTCACACATGGTCACACACTCTCTCCCGAGGTGTCTTTCTCGCACACATGCTCTAGATATAACCCTCCCTCCCTCTCGTAACCATTTACAACTGCTTTCACTAACCTTTATCACAAGCACTCTTCCTCTCGCAAACATACACATGCACAATCCTCATCGACCCTTTCTATATACATGGACCTGCCTACGCGTCTCATGTACGCACATTATCTTTACGCCTGTCTCTCACGCATTGTCTCACACCTCTCTTCCTAATCAACGAGTATGATTCTAGCAGAGCATTCTGTAGGATGCCCCTTAAAGTTAGGTTGGATGAATAGTAATATCAGAGATAAAGGGGTTACCTTAGTCCGAGAACCTAGGGTTACAAATCCTAGCCGGCTTTGTCAGTGGACACAGAGTCCTTCACAATTCTTCTATCTTTGTCTTGTACGACTAGTCATCCATGGGTCTTCCTAAATGCGTCACGGGCCGACCAATGTGGCGCAGGACGGAACCGAACGAAGGGCCTCACCTCGACCCACCGTACCTCACGCGGTGACACACCCTCTACCCCCACGTCTCATTATCTTCTCACACCCACACATACCAACACAAACACCACACACACAGAAAATTTCTCCTGGTGCCTCTATTCACTCCCCCCTTGCGTATACACACTCAAGGGAATGGAACCTCTTGTCATGATGTCATATTCGTCTCTCTCTCTCTAGACCACTCTCATTTCTCGTGCTATCTCTCCCACGCCCCCCCGAAGGCCCCTCTATCCATGCCTCTCTCGAATACATAATACACACACATACCTCTCTAGGCCCCGCCAAATGCATCAACTACAGATTCACACATGTTACATCATGTACCCCATTGATCTAAAAAGCCCTCTCTTCACATTTATTTCGCATACAACATTCCTTTTGAATAAAGTGTGGCCAAAAAATTATTTTAGAGTTTATACATATATACAACATTACAAAGTTATATGGAGGAGTACGAACGCTTATTTGCATTGCATGGTGCCCACAATGATATTTATTCTGCACTGTGAATTTTTATATTTTTATACTATATACAAAGTTAGTCATAATAAAGAAAAACAAAGAGCATCTCTCTCTCCATCGCATACCCCCCCTGTATGCCCCTTTCACGTATGCACACAAAACTATCTCGAGGTCCTCTAAAAGTAAGCCCCCAGAAAATTCACGCATGTTTCATCTTTCTCTCATGATATATGCAATCACGATCATTGGATTTGAAGCGAAAGCACGATACGTACATTGTACTTCAGAATCCACTCATTACGGTCACCATTTACATTTAGTGGTTATTATACAGTCACGGGCTCACCGTACAACTCTGTATTTGCTCATGACATGACTAGTTGACCAGTTAAACGCTCCACGTGGCACCTCTAGTGTTGCATCACATTATCTCACTACCATCGTGCCCACCTGTCGACTTGTATCTACTCTACATCTACACTCTTATAGAATACATAAAATACACTCTTATAAAAAACAGAGTTGGTGATGATGGTGTGCCTGCCATCCTGCAATATAGGCCGTCCGATTTATATCTGACGGATAGGAAAGAAACTATGGCAATTTTGCAAAAAGGTACCCACACACCTCTCCACATTTGCAAATAAGGCCTTCCCTCGTTCATACCTTTCTCTCACAAGATAAACAAGTCATACAAATGCATCTTGATGTTACGTGCAACGCACGGGCATCTTGCTAGTAAGAATGAAAACAAACGACAAAAATATATTTGGACGGTGGTTCGAAGTCATGACCGCGGGCACAACGGACAAGGCGGCCTTGTATTGGTATGATGAGCCGTCTGTTTTAACACACAGGAGCTGGTGTGGTGATTACACACACACACACGCATGCACACGAACTGCATACACGCAATACTCACACAAACACATACACCCACGCACGCACGCAACACTCACACATACACACACAGCCACGCATGCACGCAACACTCACATGCACACACGCACGCATGCATGCACACACCAGTACACCACACGCCAACACACACTCTCACGCTCAAGTGCTCAACCTACATGTGCATGCGCACACATCAGGCCCTGATAGACACATACACAACCAGGTGATTCCCGCGCACGTGTTGGAGCCTTGTCGCGCCTGCGTAAATTTGTGTTTATCTGACCTTTTCCTATGCGAACTGACAAGTGGGACCCACAAGGAACGTGGTTAATTTAACTAGTCAACATGGCGCCATGCAAACTATTTGGCCGGTCAACAGAGTGCAATCCGATGCTGAACTGTGAGCAAGTGACCGTATAATCACCACAAAACGTATATAGTGACCATAATCAACTTATTCTGAAGTTCGGTGACCGTATTACACTTTTGTCTCTATAGGCCCTCCAAAACTACATCTCTACACGTTCTCGCATGTTACATCTAACAACTATGCAGTACAACACTACTACTACACTCTAACACAATAAATCATATGTGTTTTTAGTTTTACAAGATATCATATTGTTACTTATAATTATTCAGTTTGCATACATTAAAATTGCCTTTGAAATGTATGGCCAGTATCATCTACCGTGCGGGAAAAATCCCGCCCTTTCCTGTTTAATCGGGTTTGTATCGATGGATCGTGCGAAACAGCAAAACTATAGTACTATACAGTACAAGTGACAGTTCACTAGGCCATCGTGTCGTCTACTCCTTCGTCGTAAGAGTGGAGCGCTCGCTTTCATAAATCTTCTAGTCCCTCTCGCCGACATGTGGGACATCAAGCTACCGGGTCCACGTGCCATACCGGAATATAGTGCAGAGCAGCCAGGGTGAAGCACCCCAGTCATGGTGCCGGTGTAGTAATGAGCAATGAGGCATCAAATCACTAAGCTTCACCTTTCCCGCAGTTAATTTGGAGGGACGAAGTAATGATGCTAAAAAAAGAAGTTGGAGGGACGAAGCAACCATCATTTAACTCGTTGCTGAATCTGCTTCTCCCTCATCTTCTTCAACTTAACCACGTGTTGCTTCTGCCGTTGTTCTGCCTCATGTGGGACGCGGATCGGCTTGGTAAAGCACTGACACGTGGGACCTCATGTTAGCAAACCGCCAGGACAACATCCTCCGAAAATAAGAAGGCTAATCCTAGACTTATAAAGGGCTACGTAGCTGCTACATATACTGTCCATCTAATCTATATATGCCCCCCTGATTTTCAGGTGGGGTGGGCCTAATCCTCTCCTTTAATCCAATCAAATAGTCCCACATCACATCAGTTCATAACTTTACATAAACCATTACGTGGATGTAGCATTGCTCAAATAATAAACCTCCCCCGCCATCCGCGCGGCAAAATCACCTCCTTTTTACTAATCTTGATTCTATAATTTTTTAGATCAATATAATTGAGATTTGTATAGATAGCACACAGGAGCAAAACCAAGTGGTACGGTTAAGGGCATCCACAATGTGTAGCCAAATGTGAAAATAGCTTTTGGCATCGTGGGAACCATTGTGGACGGTGTTGCCAAAGCCAAAAAGATGGAACCGAAGCTCCCTGATTGATTGATTGAAGGAATAGAAAAATGCAGCATCTCTCCTCTTTCTCCCATGCTTGGACGCATGTAGTATAGTATAGAGCACATAGTCTAATCCCCTGTCCCTTCTATCACAAATCACAAAGCAGTGAGGCGTCAAATCACAAAAGCACGAACGAAGCAACCATCATTTCACTCTTCGCTGACTCCGCTTCTCCATCGTCTTCTTCGAGAAACCATCTCACCACACTAGTACTCCTAGTAGTACTAGTAAAGGACTTCCTGGGTGCAAATAAGGCGGTTGTCTCGGCTTGCAGGAGGCACTTGCGAACGACTTACCGTGGTCTCCCTTAATGGTGTTCTCCGTTGAACGCACTTTTCCAAACCACAAAAAAAAGATATCGTCGACGTCACCGCAATGGGGAAGGAAGTCAAATATATTTACTAGCTCCATTTTTTTGTACACAAGTCCAGTATATCAAAATTATAATTTGCAAAGGGCCACTAACACTAATCGAGGCAAAATTGATGGGGTTAGCAACCAAGGACATTAATATCCCCTGCATGCATGCGGAAGTGAGAAGGTTGGTTTGCATGGCGCTGCATTAATCAAGCGATGAGGAGTGAGATGGTTAGATCTTTGGTCTTTGGAGAAAAAAATACGCATTAATTGACACGTGAAACGAGGATTCATATCGATTAAATCCCGCGAAGGAAAACCCCGCCTTTCTTTTTTAACACTAGTACTCCTAGTACGTACGTACTTATCCTGTTTGGGTCTAGGCCTTGCATTGCCAAACTTTGCCACACATTTTTGCCAAGCTTTCCTAAAGTTTTCAAAATAAGGAGGTACACTTGTGCACGACTATCGCGGTCGCACGCACCCTCACACGGTCGCTCCTGCACGCCGCGGTCGCACCGCACCCTCACACGGTCGCTCTTGCACGCCGCAAACCCAACCAAGGGAACGCACCCTCACTGACACGTGTTGTCGCATGTGAACAAACCAAACTCAGCCATCCAATCGCTGACACATAATTTTCATTCATAGAGTATGTTTATCCAACCGCATGTTGGGGAGTATCCGTACGGCCCGTGCGGTGGTCTGTTGGGGAAGAAGAAGAGGTGAGGAAGAAGGAAAGAAGGGTTAGGAGACGTAGGATATTCATCCAACCGCCTGAAATGGTAGACTGACCCAAGTCAGGCGACTTGCATAACAAATATATGTTTTTACAAAGCAAAAGATCCAAACAACAACATAAATAAAAACTATCATTGCTCGCGGAAAGAGACGGCCTCGTCGTTTTTGGCTGCCGGCGCGAACCAGCCGTCGCTGCCGATGAGTGTCTCCGCACCGTGGTTGTCCTCGGCCTCCAGCTAATCGTTCAAGCGGAGCGTGCGGGCACTCTGCAAGGACGAGAGCACGGCCCGGTTCAAGTCGAGGACGCCCGGTTCTGCCTGCAGGAGGGCCTCGATGGCAACGACATCCACACGCTCCGTGTCGAGTCCAGCCTCTGCCGCCCGGTTCAAGTCCAGGACGTCCGGTTCCGCCTGCAGGAGGGTGTCGATGAGAGCGGCATCCGCGCGCTCCACGTCGAGTCGAGCCTCCACCGCCCGGTTCAAGTCCAGAACGTTCGGTTCCGCCTGCAGGAGGGCGTCGATGAGAGCGGCATCCACGCTCTCTGTGTCGAGTCGAGCCTCTGCCGCCCGGTCCAAGTCCAGGACGTCTGGTTCCGCCTGGAGGAGGGCCTCGATGGCAGCGGCATCCGTGCGCTCCGCCTCAAGTTGAGCCTCCGCCGCCCGGTTCACATCCACGACATCCAGTTCCACCTGCAGGAGAGCCTCGATGGCAGCGGCATGCGCGCGCTCCGCGTCGAGTTGAGACTCTGCCTCCCGGTCCTCCTTTAGTATCGCCATGTTGAACCGCTGGTCCGCCTGCACCATGGGGGACTCGGACGCCGACACGAATTCGACATCCATCGTCTCATACCCATCGGGGGCCTTCAGCGCCACGACCTCCGCCATGAACATTGGATCGACTTCCTCCTCCTCGTAGCTTGGCTCCAGAGAACTCGGGGATTGGCCCGCCGCAAAGCGAGCTTGGGAACGGAAGTCTTTGGCGCCGACCGCCGCTGCGATTTCTGCGCGGCGCTCCGGCTTCAGCATCTTGTAGTAAGTGATCTTGCGCCGCACGATGGCTTTCCGGCGAAGTAGGGGACGCTTAATGCGGGCTAGGGGATCGAAAGGTGGGGGAGTGGGCTGGAGATTTGGTGTGGTTTTAGGGCAGTGGCTGGCGTAGGCCGAGCAACGAAGGTTCTAGTGTGAATAGTGGTTCCGGTGACGACCGATCAATCGGTTTTGACTGTACATCTCTCTTGTCGCGTTCGCGTTGCAGACCGGCATGCTGGACCCTCCACATCGCTCATCGAATGGAACACGCTTTGTCTTGTGGGACCACAATTGAGAGCAAACCGACGTCCCTCCCCCTCCCCCGCCCGCGTCATTTATTATACCACCACTCCCTCCGTTTTATGCGGAGTAAATAAAAACAGAGGGAGTATACTATGGATGAGGATCCCCTGACGTGGCTGAACCCATTGAGTAACTGACATGCGGGGCCTAGCAAGCATGGGGTCCGCCAGTAAGTGACCGAAAGGGAGGGTAAGGCAGGGATACCTACGTCATAGGATCCACTTCCATTATACTACTTTGACCAAATGTTAGAGTAATAATATATGACATGCAACTTACACAAATGTTAGAGTAATAATATATGACATGCAACTTACACAAAGCATGCAGGGTCTAATGCGTTTTTCGAGGCTAACTTTGACCAAATGTTAGATTAATAATATATGACATGCAACTTACACAAAGCATACGGTCAAATTCGTATGTGAAAGGAGTTTCCAATGATATAATTTTCAAATTATACATCTCATGTACTATTAATCTTGTCAATAGTCAAATTGGAAACCATCTCGAGTACAAATCTAGGAGTACGTACGAATCTAACAATATTGACTGGGCGTTGTTGAATGTTGATACCTTTTTGATCAAAGTAGAGATACTTTGACTACACATAAAACTTATATGTAAACTAGAAAGGATAGGAGGGAGTATATTTTACGTTCAAAAATGAAACGAACATTGAATACCCTTTATATATGATTTGCGGATGCTATGATCACCGGCTCAAAATTTTGAATCCGCCTTAGGTATCACGTGCCCCCACTCGTTCCCTCTCGATTTCATCTCGGGGTCCGGAGATCTATTGAAAAGGGACTAGGGTGGGTACATGCGAATGATACTCGGCGGAATGTTCAAATGAGGCATGCGGGAGGATGGACTCGACTGGAGGGCGACATGATCGATGGAGAAGAGGGTTGGAGAGGAATGAGAAATAAGCAAATGCCACATGATTATACTTGAACGGCTCAAATAAACAACAAGTTGTCTCCCTTGGCCTACATAGTGAAAGGCCTAATGCGCAACGCGGAGCACTGACGCTCGAATATGGCCGGGAAAATAGGGAAACCGACATGTGGGGCACACCCGTCGGGACAACGTAGCACAAACTAGTCCAATGGAGGAGCTGGCCCACGACCTCCTCGCCACAAACAACCGTTCATGTGGGTCGTTGGGGCCAACAATGGGGCGCAGCTCCAGCACCGCCTCTGGACACGGCGACTGTGGTGAGCGACACGCTCATATCGTCACTAGACACGGTCGGTTTCAGTGTGCCGAGGGTGGCGTTTGGTTTGTCCCCAAGAATGCTGGCGGCCGACGACAGGAGCACCATCAGCCACGCGTCCTACTTGCCATTGTCCAACGTCCGGCACCGCCGAGGTCGGGGACTCCTCCGAGGAT
This sequence comes from Triticum aestivum, assembly GCF_018294505.1. NCBI lineage: Eukaryota > Viridiplantae > Streptophyta > Magnoliopsida > Poales > Poaceae > Triticum > Triticum aestivum. The sequence continues at coordinate 674,811,755 of NC_057801.1, forward strand.
GAGTAGGGCATGGGAGGCGGCAGGGCATGGTGTGCCAACTGGCCGGCCCGTATCCCGTGTTCTACTCTTCCTCGCCGGAGACCGCACCTTCACTTCACGGGTCTTGAACCCCGCCCCCGTACATAGAGATCGCAGATGGAGGACGTCGGTTGCTGCCATAGAATAGGTTTAGGGTCGGGTTTCTTTTATTTTTCTGTCCTATAAAAGTTCGAAATGTAATGAAAATCTGTCGTGTTTGCATTAATCTCGGCCGGTGTATATGAACTTTCACAATAATATACATATTGTAGGAGTACTAGCAAGATGCCCGTGTGTTACACGGAAGATCAAGATCTTGTGGGAGAAAAGGATGAACAAGGGAAAGCCTTATCTGCAAATGTGGAGAGGAGTGCGGGTAAATTGTCATAGTTCCCTTCCTATCCGCTAGATATAGATCAGACGGCCTATATTGCAGGATGACAGGCACACCATCATCACCAACTCTACTTTTAGTGAACCGAGACAAATCTAACATGCGAAGTAAAATAAACACATAGGGTCTATACATACACAAATTATCTTAGGCACTCCAATAGTACGTCCACTACACATTCACGCATTTCACATCTTTCTACATCTACGGGAACCTACGAAAGGGTTAACGTAAATTGCCTCTCTCTCTCCTCCCCTGATTTTCATGGTGGTGGGCCCCTCCCTCCCCCCAATCTACAATCAACAGCTCACACGTTTCACATTACATTAATTACGTAACTGGGATTACGTAGGTGTAGCATTACTCGTCCTAAAAAACCCAACTAAGCCAACCTCCCAGCATTTCGCGCGGGAAAAGACCCGGTCACGCCGTTTTAGTCGAGATTACCGGATTACTAGTAGTAGTATCGATGGACCGCGCGAAGCAACAAAAAACTTTTTTTTGAGGGGGCGAAGCACCTAGTTTAAAAGGAAAAAGGCGGTACACTCACAGCACTCCTGTCGTGGTCGCATTGCACCCCACACACGTTCGGTCCTGCACACGGCTCACGCAAATGGAACGTGCTTCGGCTTGCCTCTTCACTGACACGTGGGACTGCACTTGGAGAAACTGACCATGTGTAACGCCCCGGATTCGATGCGCCAGGTGTCTGCCAGTTATTCGCCGTCGTTGCCATGTTATTTTCTTGGGTGTTGCATTTTTCCATGTCATCATCTGCATATCATCTGCATGTTTTCCAAAACTTGCATTCGTTCGGGTTCTCCCGGTTCTCTCCGTTGTCCGTTCGGAGTCCGGACCTCTCGCGCGCGCCCGTCGCCCCTCTCAGACCTTGTTTCGTGTGCGGGTGTTAAACTTTCTCGGAATGGCCCGAGGCTTGCCAAGTGGCCTTGGTATAGCACCGGTAGACCGCCTGTCAAGTTTCGTGCCATTTGGAGTCCGTTTGATACTCCAACGGTTAACCGGGTAACCGTAAAAGCCCCTTTCGTCTTGCAGCCCAACACTCCTTCCAAACTGGCCCAAAACCCAGCAAACTCCCCTCCATGCTCTCGGTCGTTCGATCACGATCGCGTGGCCGAAAACCGCTCCTCATTTGGACTCTCCTAGCTCCCTCTACCTATATATATGTGCCCCTCCCCGTTTTTCCGCACAGTCCAAACCCTAGCCAACTCCTCCCCGCCGCCGGACATGTCCGCCTCCGCGCTGGACGTGTCCACCGCCGCCAGCCACGTCGGGCCGACCAATGGCATGTTGCCACGTCACCCCGCCGCGCGCCTCCGCCAACCGCTCGTCGCCACGTCGCCCGCGCCTGCGTCCGCCTTCGCCGCCACCCGCGCGGGCCCG
>NC_057801.1:674814045-674819768 GCF_018294505.1 Triticum aestivum
CCGCCGCCGCCTCCGCAGGCCGGCACCCTGCCGCCGCCGCCCGGCTCCCGTCTCCGCCGCGCCTCGCATGCCCCGCCTCCGGCCGGAGCTCGCCCCGAGCGGTCCAGATCGGGAGAGGAGCTCCCAATCCAGACCGGCCCCACCGCCCCTCTCCTCTGTGGTGAGTGGTACAAGCTCACCAACATGCCTACTTATTGTTGTTCCTGCCATGTATGAATCTGTAATATAACTTGCTGTGTTTACATGGGTGCCATCATATTTTCTGATCCTTTTTGGCCTATGGTCAGTAAGGGACTCTTGTTCTATGCAATTAGTAGGTTCATTCCATGCCTTTGTTTGCCATGATAAGTTCCTGTAACATGTTGTTTCATAGCTCTAAACATTGCAACCTGATGTTATTTTCTGCAAAGTCTGAAACTGATATTATTTGCAATCTTGCCATGTGTGTTTGAGCATGTTCTAGTAGTTTCTGGAGATAGCCCAATGTTCATGTTTTGTTATGCTTTACATGTACATCATTCCCATACCTTTTGTTCTCATGTTGAGGTGCTGTAGCATATTGTTTTGATGCTTGCAATATGCCTAGTTGCTGTTTTGGACAGCTTGTCCTTTAAACTTGTATAGAGTGTGTGTGTTGAACCGTTGCTCCGTTTTGAGTGTGCTCTATATGAAACTTGCTTAGATTTGCATGTAGTTTCATATTATCATGTTGCATCCTTGTTTTGGTGTGTTTGATTGCATTTTGCATCAATGCCATGTTTAACTTGTTTTGCTCATATCTTCTAGGCCGTAGCTCCGAACTAAATGAACTTTATATGTAACTTGACTAGAATCTCGTGTAGATCATCTTGGTGCATCTTAACTTGCTGTTTAACAACTTGAACATAAGTTTTATTCAGATCTGGACCAACTTCGAAACATGCATATGAGGACTTACCGGAATTGTTATATGTTGTTCCCGGCCTCATTTAAACTTGCCTTGATGTGTTGTTCTTGTTTGCATCATCTCTTGCCATGAGTAGCTTCATGTAACTTTGTCATGCATCATGCTTGTTGTGCATCATGCCTTGTTCATGTGTGGTGTGTTTACTATGTTGTGTGCTTCTTCTCGATAGTTCCCGTTTCGTTGCGATCGTAAGGATTCGTTCGTCTACACTTGGTTCGGCTTCATCCGTTCGTCTTCTTCATGGACTCGTTCTTCTTCCTTGCGGGATTTCAGGCAAGATGACCGCTACCCTGGATCTCACTACTATCATTGCTATGCTAGTTGCTTCGTTCTATCGCTTTGCTGCGCTACCTATCACCTGTTTATCAAGCCTCCCATATTGCCATGAACCTCTAACCTTTGACACCTTTCCTATGCAAACCGTTGCTTGGCTATGTTACCGCTTTGCTCAGCCCTCTTATAGCGTTGCTAGTTGCAGGTGAAGTTTGAAGATTGCTCCATGGTGGACAGGATTATGTTGGGATATCACAATATCTCTTATATTATTATTAATGCATCTATATACTTGGTAAAGGGTGAAATACTCGGCCTTATGCCTGGTGTTTTGTTCCACTCTTGCCGCCCTAGTTTCCGTCATACCGGTGTTATGTTCCCGGATTTTGCGTTCCTTACGCGGTCGGGTGATTTATGGGACCCCCTTGACAGTTCGCTTTGAATAAAACGACTCCAGCAAGGCCCAACCTTGTTTTTACCATTTGCCTCACCACCACCTACATTTCCCTTGGGAGTAATTAACCCAAGGGTCATCTTTATTATAGCCCCCCCGGGCCAGTGCTTGTCTAAGTGTTGGTCCAAACTAGAGCACCGTGCGGGGCTAACCCTTGGCAACTTGGGTTACGTCGGTTCCTGTACGCTTCGCTTGTCCGGTGTTGCCCTAAGAACGAGATATGTGCAGCTCCTATCGGGATTGTCGGCGCATCGGGCGGTCTTGCTGGTCTTGTTTTACCATTGTCGAAATGTCTTGTAAACCGGGATTCCGAGTCTGATCGGGTCTTCCTGGGAGAAGGTATATCCTTCGTTGATCGCGAGAGCTTATCATGGGCTAAGTTGGACACCCCTGCAAGGTATAATCTTTCTAAAGCCATGCCTGCGGTTATTGGCAGATGGGAATTTGTTAATGTTCGGTTGTAGATAACTTGACACCAGATCCAAATTAAAACGCATCAACCGCGTGTGTAGCCGTGATGGTCTCTTTTCGGCGGAGTCCGGGAAGTGAACACGGTTTCTATGTTATGTTTGATGTAAGTAGGAGTTTAGGATCACTTCTTGATCATTGCTAGCTTCACGACCGTTCCATTTGCTCTCTTCTCGCTCTTATTTGCGTATGTTAGCCACCATATATGCTTAGTCGCTGCTGCAACCTCACCACTTTACCCCTTCCTTTCCCTTTAAGCTTTGCTAGTCTTGATACCCATGGTAATGGGATTGCTGAGTCCTCGTGGCTCACAGTTTACTACAACAACAGTTACAGGTACAGGTTATGCGATGATCATGACGCGAGAGTGATGCTTGCTTGCGTTGAGTTCTTCTTCTGCGTCTTCTTCAATCAGGGGATAGGTTCCAGGTCGGCAGCCTGGGCTAGCAGGGTGGATGTCGTTTGAGCTTCTGTTTGTGTTTCATCCGTAGTCGGATGATGCCCTTATGTATGATGTATTGATGTATTCGTGTGGCATTGTATGCCTCTTGTATGTATCCCCATCTATTATGTAATGTTGATGTAATGATATCCACCTTGCAAAAGCGTTTCAATATGCGGGTCTATCCTTGGTGGGACCTTCGAGTTCCTTTTGGATAGGGTCGCATATTGGGCGTGACAAGTTGGTATCAGAGCCTCGACTGACCTTAGGAGCCCCCCTTGATTGATCGTGTAGTTTGGCCGTTGTTGAGTCTAGAAGAAAACTATTTTCAGAGTCTAGTTATATCGAAGAGTAGGAATTCTTTTTACTCCTCTGCCCCTTCGGCGCTCTGGTAAGGAATCTTGACGAAGGTGTTTTGAATTACTCCTCTTCCCCTTTCAAATTTTTCCTTAGATTCACGCAGTTGGTTTTTCGATCGTTGTTCCTCAGCTCTTTTCATCCGGTGCATTTCTCGTCAAGTCGACTCAAGCCTCTTCATCTTTGAGTTCAATCCTCAGTTTTCTCTCAACGAAGTTATTTCTCTATCCTCAGTTGTTTTCTTTTCCCACCCGCCCTCCTCTTCTTCTTCTCGGAACCGGAGTCCGTAATCGAGTATCCATCCTACTCATGTGAAGCATTTGCCTTCTTTTAACCGGTGTCTTCTCTTCAAGTTATTCGTCGGTTTCCCCTTCCAAGTTGCCTTTGTTTTCCCGCCCTCCCACCCTTTTTCTTCCCGGAGTCTGACTCTCTCTCGACCATCTATTTCATTCGTGTGGAACCTCTTCAGTCTTTCATAAATTATTCCAACCGGTGAATTCTCGTCTCGTTCGTCATGCTTCATCCCTTTCTTTTCCCGGTGCACTCAATTCAAGTTTTTCCGGTTGATCACATTCTTTTCCTGGATCAAGTGTTTTCCCTGCTCGTTCGCCTCTCGCCAGTTTATCCTTCCGGAGTGTTCAAGACATCCCAGGAGATTCGTCTGTGTTCCAATTAATTTGAGGTTGTCACCTCATTCCTATATTTCAATTGTTCCGGTGCATCATCTATCCCTTAACATCCTTTTCCAATGGTGTTTTTCTCTTCAGGGGGCCCTAACCCACAGGTCTTTTCCCAGGATCTTACCTGACTCTTCTGATTTCCCGGAGCTATTCTCAAATTCCTTTTAAGTGTGACGTAAGAATGGATCCCATCACTCACATGCCTTCCCCAAGTTCGCTTTCTAATTCTTTTCATTGTTGGCTCAACCTCTCTGCTTTTCATTCTCCCAGAGTATCTCAGTAATTTTTGTGGTGTTTTCCTTCATCATTTGAAGATCGAAGAAGAGTTTTCCCTCTCAACCTTGTCCGTCCTCCCGAAGATTCGTGGTTCTAGCTTCATATCATCCTCTCGAATTATTTCAGTTTGTTAGATATTCTTTCTTACATATCCGGAGTATTTCAGGAGTTGATTTCTGTTTTGCTTCACTGGAGGCCATCGTTCCAGAAGAATTTTTTTCGTCCTCACATTTTAGCTACCGTTATGGAGTTATCCCGGTGCATCTGTCAAGTATTCTTTATCAGCTTATGATCTCTTTGTTCTTCTGTATCTAAATCCCCTCAATCATTTTTGTTCTTCTAATTCTCTCTGGTGATTCATTCTCTTTCATCAGTCATTTCCAAATTTTTACGGTGGTTCGTTCAAGATTCTTTTTCCTTGATTATCATTTTAATTCATTCGTTCTTTCCAATCCTACCGGTGGTTCATGAAGACCTTCTCAAGGTGGCGCTATATCTCTTCTCAATCATTTTCAAGAAGAATAAGTAGTATGAGAAATCCATTGCTTGTCATCAATTTAATTTGATGAAGGATAAGCATACAATAAATCTTCTTCTTATTTCATCCAAGTGATTAATCCTTTTCTTCGGAGTTTGTTCTTGATGAATATATTCTACTTCCAAGTGCTTTCATCTTTTCTTCTCCGGAGTTCAAATTTCCTTGGTCATTTCATCGGAACCTCCATCTAAATCATCTCAAGGCTCATCTTATTCTTTCTTCCTTCATTTCTATCTCATCATCCTTTTGTTACCGGAGTTCTTCATGGTGGTTCTTCATGATTTAATTCATTCTGCAAGAGTTCATCGAGTATCATTCCATCCTCTCAAGTTCATGTTCTTTTCCTCCATGTTTCAGCCGGAGTGCTGCCTAAATCCTTTTCAGCCTTATTCGTTTCTTATCTCGTTCTAACCGGAGTGGTTTCATAGTCTATTTGATTCCATGAGCATTTGATTCTCGTCATTCTCATCATTCCTCTCTTCTTCTCGAGTGCTCTCGATTCTTTGCTTCTTCTCTTCAGTTCTTGCTTCACCTCATCCTTTTTCTCTTCTGTCTCGGTCCTAAGATCTTGGGACGAGATCTCTTGTTAGTGGAGGAGTGTTGTAATGCCCCGGATTCGATGCGCCAGGTGTCTGCCAGTTATTCGCCGTCGTTGCCATGTCATTTGCTTGGGTGTTGCATTTTTCCATGTCATCATCTGCATATCATCTGCATGTTTTCCAAAACTTGCATTTGTTCGGGTTCTCCCGGTTCTCTCCGTTGTCCGTTCGGAGTCCACACCTCTCGCGCGCGCCCGTCGCCCCTCTCAGACCTTGTTTTGTGTGCGGGTGTTAAACTTTCTCGGAATGGCCCGAGGCTTGCCAAGTGGCCTTGGTATAGCATCGGTAGACCGCCTGTCAAGTTTCGTGCCATTTGGAGTCCGTTTGATACTCCAACGGTTAACCGGGTAACCGTAAAAGCCCCTTTCGTCTTGCAGCCCAACACCCCTTCCAAACTGGCCCAAAACCTAGCAAACTCCCCTCCATGCTCTCGGTCGTTCGATCACGATCGCGTGGCTGAAAACCGCTCCTCATTTGGACTCTCCTAGCTCCCTCTACCTATATATATGTGCCCCTCCCCGTTTTTCCGCGCAGTCCAAACCCTAGCCAACTCCTCCCCCGCCGCCGGACATGTCCGCCTCCGCGCCGGACGTGTCCACCGCCGCCAGCCACGTCGGGCCGACCAATGGCATGTTGCCACGTCACCCCACTGCCTCCGCCAACCGCTCGTCGCCACGTCGCCCGCGCCTG